>NW_026020401.1:0-162500 GCF_900185275.1 Solanum verrucosum
GAAACCTCCACCTGGTTTGTTCTCATCGCCTACATCAGATGTATGCAAGTTGAAACGGTCTTTGTATGGATTAAAACAAGCTCCAAGAGCTTGGTTCGATAAGTTCCGGTCTACTTTGTTACAATTTTCTTTTGAGCAGAGCAAATATGATTCATATTTGTTTCTTCGGAAAACATCTACAGGTTGTGTTCTTCTTTTGGTGTATGTAGATGACATTATTATCACAGGATCTGATTCTTCACTAATCACTAGCCTACAACAACTGCTTAAAGATTCTTTTCATATGAAAGATCTTGATACTCTTACTTATTTTTTGGGTTTGGAAGTTCATAATGTTGCTTCAGGTGTGTTTCTAAACCAACACAAATATACTCAAGATCTGATTTCTTTGGCTGGTCTTCATGATTCCTCCTCCGTAGATACTCCATTGGAATTGAATGTGAAGTATCCTTGTGAGGAAGGCGATCTTCTTCCTGATCCAACTATATTTCGACAATTAGTTGGGAGTCTAAATTACCTTACTATTACTCGGCATGATATCTCTTTTGCAGTTCAAGAAGTTAGTCAATTTATGCAAGCTCCCCATCATCTCCACTTGGTAGTTGTTCGTCGCATCATTCGGTATCTTCTAGGAACATCTACTCGTGGATTGTTCTTTCCAAGTGGTTCTCCTATTCGTCTTAATGCTTTTAGTGATTTTGATTGGGCGGGATGTCCTGATACTCGTCGTTCAATATCTGGTTGGTGCATGTTTCTTGGAGATTCATTGATATCTTGGAAGAGTAAAAAGCAAGATCGTGTGTCAAAATCTTCAACAGAGGCTGAATATCGATCCATGTCTATTGCTTGCTCCGAGGTTGTATGGCTTCGTGGATTACTTGCTGAGATTGAATTTCCTCAATCTCATCCTACTCCTCTCCAGCTGACAATACAAGTGATATTCAGATTGCTACTAATCCAGTTTTTCATGAGAGGACCAAACACATAGAAGTGGATTGTCATTTTATCCGAGAAGCTGTAGATAAAGGAGTCATTACTCTTCCACATGTGTCCAGTGATCTTCAAATAGCTGATGCGTTTACAAAATCCATGGCCCGACAACGCCATCAATTTCTAGTAGGCAAATTGATGCTTCATGATCCACCAACATCAATTTGAGGGGGGATGTTAGCATGATGGAAAACTAAATGATTGTATATATTAATGTAATTATATAGTGATATAAATTAGCATGATCATAAACATTTGTCGTAGAATCAAAGGAATAAATATTGTGATAGAATAGCTGATTTGGAGGGATAGCAAAGCAGATTTTGAGGAATTGAATTGCAAATTTGTAGAGATAGAATAGCTGATCTTTAGGGATAGAATGACGGATCTTTAGGGATGTGTAATCTTTATTTTCTCTATATAATGGAAAGACTCTCACTTTGAGAGGCATTCAACAGAAAATTGACACTAATACCTGTGTGATTGTTTCCCAGCTAGTTGGTCATTTTGTTAAAGTAAACTGCATAAATCCCACATTTATTATCAACCATTCTGAGATCATGAGCCCACTGGCTAAATCACACAGATCAGAACCTGGTTTGACTGAGCATTTCAACTTATTTGTTAACAGAAGAGAGGTAATATAATATTGTATTTTTCGACGTTGATCCTATAGTACTATTTCACCTTACCGTATAATCAGCTCATTCTTTTTCATTTTTCTCCAGCTATGTGATACCTAGGGGTTGAATAATATTAAAATTCTTTAATACTACATATTGTCAATAACACATATTCAGTATAAACCCACAAGTGAGATTTGAGAAAGGCAGAGTGTACGTAGATCTTACCCCTAACTCATAGAGATAGAAGAAATTCTTTAATGCTACATATTGTCAACAACACATATTCAGTATAAACCCACAAGTGAGATTTGAGAAGGGTAGAGTGTACGTAGATCTTACCCCTATCTCGTAGAGATAGAAGAGTTATTTACGGTAAACCTTCAGCCTAAATAAAGTCGGTCAAACAGTTTGGAGAAGGGGATACAAACATGTGAACAATAACAATAACAATAACAAATTAATGCGAAAGAGAGAGTGTTATGCAACAAACAAGAGAAAGAACAATAACAAAACGAGCTATTGCAATAATTAGAGCTCAAAAAACCATGTCGAACGAGATCGAAGAACAAGAAACTATATAAGAATAGTGCTAATACTACTTGTAAGAAGGAAGGCCCTAGTATGACCACCAAGCCTATCCAGCATGGAACGAGAGAACGCTTGACTACCAACTAACCTTCTACACCCTAATTTACGACTTCCAAACTCTCCTATCTAAGGTTATGTCCTTGGACCTTGGTAAGATCATGACATGTCATGTCCTGCCTAATCACTTTTTCCCAATACTTCTTTAGCCCACCTTTACCTCTTGTGACGCCCGCCACTGCCAACTACTCACACCTCTCTAGGACATCTACACTCCTATTCTTCACATGCCCAAACTACCACAGTCTCGTCCCAATCATCTTGTCCAATACAAAGACCACTCGTACCGTTTCTCGAATATCTACTTTCTTAATCTAGTCTCTCCTAGTATGGTCATACATACACCACAACATTTTCATCTCTGTGATTTTCATCTTCTGAACTGAGAATTCATAACAGGTTAATACTCTGGTTTTTGTTCCATAAAAAAAAATCGTTCTAACCACCCTCCTATAGAACTTATCTTTTATAATTTTTGGCGGTACCTTCTTATCACACAAGACCCTGGAGGTGAGCCTCCATTTCGTTCATTCTACGCCACTACAATGTATGATATCATCGTCGTTCTCTTTGTTACCTTAAATTAAAGACCCCAAGTATTTAGTCTTGGTGCTCACCTGGACCCATTTAGTAGTTGAAGGTGCCTGAATTTAGCAACAACAAATTAAAAAGTAAAAGAGCCTTGGTAGGGCCATTAATGGGTATTACTATATTAATATTGTGTTGGAAAAGTGGTATATCATGCTAAGAAAAATGGAAATTAATTTCTTGTCAACCAAGGAGAATGGATATGAGTAAATTACTTTGTGATGAAAAAGTATTACTATTAAACTATCAATATTATATAATAAGAAGAATGACAATGACATATTTCTTGTCCATCACTCCATTGTTTAGTAATCCTAAGTCATTAAACCTTATTTATTGGCAAATTTCTACTAAAAGATTATCAACTTGTTTAATCCTGGATTAAGTACTTACATAATCAACCCTCTACTAATTTCATCAAATTGCTAAGTCTAACTATAGTCACTAATGGATTCATCTGTTTCAACAGAGCCACTTAGCAAGAAGTATGGTGATTTAGCCTCTTTTTTTTTTTTGTCTTTTACTTCAGTTTCTTTTTTGCAATTGTAAAAGTTAATCTATGTGCTCTGAATATGACAATAACTTTTGTATATTTAGTTTACAATTTGTTAATTTTTTTGGACTTAGATATTTTGAATGAAATGTTACCAAACAATATATGTTGCTCTTATGTTTTGATTTCCTTTGGTGAAAAAGTGCTCTTAAGAGAGAAAAGAAGGCAAAGGAGAAGGAGCACCTTGAACAGGAAAAGAAGGTAAATCTTCTGTTCTGTGTATTTTGTTTATGTTCTGTTATCAGTGATGCTTGACTATCTCTCAGGGATTTACCCCGTCTTTGCGTTGCAAGTGAAAGTGTACATTTTTATGTCTTCATGCTGATGAGTTTTGTCCCGATTGGATGTACAGGCAGCACCAGTAGCTAAAAGGCAAATGGAGCAACACAATTTACCTGAGAATGATAATTTGGATCCTACTGTAAGTACCTCTACCATTTCGTTGAACTTCAGTTCGAACTTATCCCTCGATGAGCATGAGATTTCACGGTGTGATAAATGGTTAAAAATTGATTTCTTTGTGGCAGCAATACCTGGCGAACAGATTGAGGAACGTTGAGTCGTTGAGAGAATCTGGAATCAATCCATATCCACATAAGTTCTTCATTACAATGTCTATTCCTGAATTTATCAGCAGATATGCTCATCTAAATACTGGAGAATTTCCTGAAGACATTGATATCTCCTTAGCAGGTGCTCAGGTTATGATTTCCGTTAAAAGTTGATTAGAGTTTGAAATTTCAATAGTTTTTATTCGTGTTCGTGTAGGGAGAGTGATAAGCAAGCGTGCATCATCGTCAAAACTCTATTTCTATGAAATGCTTGGTGGTGGGGTGAGAGTACAAGTACTGGCTAGTGCAAGGTATATTGAGTTGCTTGGGCTCAACGAGTGATGAGATGAAGACATTCTATAAAATACTTGCTATTTCTTCAATTTAAGTTGTGTTATCACTAACGAAAAATGGCGTAGGGAACACATTTGATCCAACAGCATCTCATTTATATATGTTGAGTAGGGATTCTGATGTGGATGCTGTTCAGTTTTCTAACTATCACTCTGGAGTGAAGCGAGGTGACATAATTGGTGTCCGCGGATATCCTGGTTAGTCCTTTAAAATCCAATTATAGAAAGAAAACTAAGATTTTTGAGGCACTAAAGTGTCATTCTGCTGCAGGAAAGAGTAAGAGAGGAGAGCTAAGTATCTTTGCAAAATCCTTTATAGCTCTAGCCCCTTGCCTACACATGTTACCGAGGCGGCTGACCTCCTCTGTCGTAGATGAAACTCGGACACAGGTGAAACACCCACAACTATAAGGAAACCTATCTTATGTCTGTTTAGAAACTTTACATCAATGATTCTTAATACATGACTCAAAGGAGTTGCTTGTTTACAGAGTTTCCAAGGAACAACAGCTAATGATACTTGGACTCCAGGAGATCCGAGAAACCCCGAGTCATATGTGTTAAGGGATCAGGTATGATCATATCAAGAATTTGGCTTTTCAAATGTTAAATGGAAGCCCCTTCGCCATCCCACTTACAGACCAAGAATGGATAAAAAAGGGTAGCCCGGTGCACAAAGCATCCCATGTTAGCACGGTCCAGGGAAGGGACGCATCCCAAGGGCTGTGATGTACACAACCTACCCTATCACAAGCATTAGTGTTTGCATCCACAGCTCGAGCCTGTGACCTATAGGTCACACGAAGACAAAGAAGGGAGATAATTAGGAGTGGAAAAAAGGAGAATTTCTCAATTGTATTGGAGTACCATACTAGGTTAATCTGGTGTCCAGCATCTAATTACAGTATTCTAATTGTGTTACATTGTGAATTTCAGGAAACTCGGTATCGTCAAAGGTACTTAGATCTAATGATGAATCCAGATATTCGAACTTTATTCAGGACTCGTGCCAGAATCATTTCTTACGTTAGGAATTTCCTCAATAGTCTTGAGTTTCTGGAGGTTTAATTCTACAAATAGCTCTTCCAATGCTGACTTATTCTTCTGATTAATGTGTTCTTTTCTCACTCAGCTTTCTATTTGTTTTAGGTGGAGACTCCTTCTATGAATTTGACAGCTGGAGGAGCTGCAGCCAGACCATTTGTCACTCACCATAACGAGTTGGACACAAAACTATTCATGCGTGTTTCCCCCGAGCTTTATCTTAAGAAGTTGGTTGTTGGTGGATTTGATCGTGTTTATGAGATGGGGAAGCAATTCAGGAATGAAGGAATGGATTTAACTCACTCTCCTGAGTTCACAATGTGTGAACTTTATATGGCTTACGCTGATTACAACGACTTGATGGATTTGACAGAGCAGCTACTATCAGGTAAGCATCACAAATAGTTATCTAGATTGCTTTTCGTCTTCAATCCGTTGATATAATGGATTTGATTTTTGCATATTGCTCTTAGGTATGGTGAAGGAACTAACCGGAAGCTATAAAATAAGGTACCATGCTAATGGATTGGATAATGAACCGATAGAAATTGATTTCACTCCTCCATTCAGGTATATTGAATATGTGACTAATGGTGTAAAACTTCACCTTCCAGACTAGCATTTACTTAAATGTTTGGAGTTTCTCTTGTTTGTTAATTGCAGAAAGATTGATATGTTGTCGGAGTTGGAGAAAGTCGCTAACATCAGTATACCTAGTGATCTATCGAGTGAAACTGCTAATAAGTACTTGATAGATGTATGTGAAAAGTTTGATGTCAAATGCCCTCCACCTCATACCACAACACGATTACTCGATAAGGTCCCTTCCTAGTTCCTACCTTGCCAAAGCATACTGTTGTCTTTACTATATCTTGTAGATGTACTAATACCTGTGTGATTGTTTCCCAGCTAGTTGGTCATTTTATTGAAGTAAACTGCATAAATCCCACTTTTATTATCAACCATCCTGAGATCATGAGCCCACTGGCTAAATCACACAGATCAGAACCTGGTTTGACTGAGCGTTTCAACTTATTTGTTAACAGAAGAGAGGTAATATTGTATTTTTCGACGTTGATCCTATAGTACTATTTCACCTTACCCTATAATCAGCTCATTCTGTTTCATTTTTCTCCAGCTATGTGATGCCTATACTGAACTAAATGATCCTGCAGCACAGAGAGAACGTTTCGCTGAACAATTAAAGGTATATATCTTTGTTACATTACCAATTAAGAGACTCATATGAGGTTCATTTTCCTGCTTAACTAACATTGCTGTTTCATCATATCAGGACCGACAATTAGGAGACGACGAGGCAATGGATTTGGATGAATCCTTCATTACTGCATTGGAGTATGGATTGCCCCCTACTGGTGGACTAGGCATGGGGATTGATAGACTTACAATGTTGCTTACAGATTCACAAAATGTCAAGGTTTAGTAAACTCTAATTCTTGAAGATTTTAAAATGTAAACACATATCAATTCTTACTCTTCCCATTGTTCTCTTATCTTCTCAGGAAGTTATCCTCTTTCCAGCCATGAGACACAATGAAAGAATTTTACCAAGTGGCGCGAGCAATCGTGTGTTCTCTCATTCATGATCAAGTTTGATTGAGCAATTCTACATAAAACTTTCAAAATCAGTTCCCAGAATTTGTTTAGAATTTTCATTTACTAGTATCTCAATGTAAAATATGAACACAATGTTATCATATTAAAGATTTACTTTTAGTTTCTGAGAGGAAGTGCATTGTGGTTGACAAGTTAATAAGTGTCAATGTATCCATCTCTTGAAAATGTAGTTAAATATCAATAAAAGATATTTTTCTCGTCCACTTTTACATGATCACATACTTTAAAAATATATTTTCACTTTTACTCGTTATTTTGTATATCAAAATAAAAAAAAAAACAACATTACTTTCATGTTTTACCGTCAATATTAATTACTTATTCCAAATCATTTCCAAACCTAGACTATTCATCAACAAATTTCCAGTACAGATTGCTTATTCTATTTTTTTAGTCAAATCTATGAATTGATTGGCGGGAGTTTAATTTTTAACCAAATAAAGAAGATTCATTTTTAATACATATTTGACTCGAAAAGGAAAATTCACAAAATTTATGGACTTAGAAAGATAAAATAAATATTTTATTTTAAAATACCACGTGAATATTAGGAAATTAACCAGAATATCTACATTTTCAAAAAAATTGACCCAAAAAGATGATTCGCAATTAGTAAGGCAATTATAATATTAATAATGGTTATACTTTAAAAGATGTTCTATTTAGATCAATTATTTTTGCCTTATTTAACTTTTTAGGTGTTTCTACATTGCAATATTATTTTCCATACAGGCTTCAACACACCAAATTAAAAAAAAAAAAAAAGATAACCAGTCAACAATTCCTACTTAGCAATTATAATTTGTAAATTTTTTAGATGATATATGTACTTCATCTATTTTAAAGTGTTTGATTTGTAAAATTTTGAGATTTGATTCAATTTTTTATGTGCTTAAATATTTTAAATTATTAGTTATTACAATTTATAATAGTGCTTTTTATATTATTTTTTCATATTATGATAGTGTGACGTGGATGATCAAATCAAATGTATCAATCATCAATATCTTGGGTACCAACCTTGATTTCCGTGCCAAATTTATATCCTTCATTTTTTTTCATCTTCATCATTTTGAGAATCGTAACAGTTTCTTCTTCTTCTTCTCTCAGTTGAAGAGTCGACAGAATTCTTCCTTTTTTCATCCATGAAAGTTCCAGCAACTAAAATTCAAGGTGCCTTCTTTTTTCCATTCATTTTTTTCAGAGAAAATTGATCGCTTCATTTTTTACGTTTTTATTTTTTGATAATTGGGATTTGGTAACCGGAATTGTTTGATTATTTCTTTTTCAAAATTTGGTAAGGTTATATGACGGAGAAAAAAATGTGATTTTGGAAATGGGTTTTTTCCATATGTATAAGTTTTTGAATTGCAGAGCAAAGAGGTACAATTTTCTTTCAAAAGATCGGTTACAGCTTAGATATCTGTAATAGTCAGTGTTCATTTCTTTGCTTTACACTTAGAATATTTGGATGGTGGAAAAAGCTTAGATATTTGTAATTAGCTGTCAAATTTGAACCTAAATTAGTACTTGCGATGTTGATTAAGTAATTTTGTTTGTATTTTGCTATTTAATTTGAGCATGTTTTACTTACTTGCTGCTTTGGACTCTCTGTGTGATTCATTTGATTAAGGACTTGTTTTTTTAAACGTAATGCAGAGGAAATGTCTAAAGAGGCGAAAAGTTTCTATTTTGATCTACCAGCTTTGGATATTTCTGTTGCATTTCCTCAAGCAACACCAGCGTCCATCTTTCCTAAATGCAGTAAGATTGATTTTTACTCTACTCATTTGTGTATTTATACCGTTTGTTATTTGAAGAAAGAAGCTCAGTACTCTTTTGAATATTGTTAGATGAGACTGCTTTGTTGGATGAAAAATTTGTGTTGATCTCTTCCTTTAAGGACTGAGTTATCTTTGTTACGGGGTACTTTGATATTCGAGCTGATCAGCTCTTGGTAGCATTTGATAAGATCATTTTTGTGGTCACAATGCTAGGGGTTTCACTAACTGGGATGTAAACTTTACAGCTTCAGACTATTATCAGCTTGATGATCTCTTGACTTCTGAAGAGAAAGCCGTCAGACTGAAAGTGAGAGAGTGCATGGAAAAAGAAATTGCTCCTATAATGACAAAGGTATCCGTATTCCGTAGTTCTCTGTATTTCCTGTATGTGCTAAATATTTAGTTGCAATTATAGTTAATAAAAAACAAAGACATACTCATAATTCTCCCAATGAACTCGAATTTCCAAGTAAAAGGTTGAGCATTGGATACTTATCCCTTTCTTGATTTGATTGTGCAGTACTGGGAGAAAGCAGAGTTTCCGTTTGAAGTCATTCCGAAACTTGGTGCTTTGCACATATCTGGTGGCACTATAAAGGTGTTTTTATATAGCAGTAGGAATTGGCAGATTTACAGTTAATGAATCCTTCTCAATTTCTATAACGCATGTATTTACTTTCTGGTTCAGGGGTATGGTTGTCCAGGTTTATCAGTAACTGGAAGTGCCATTGCCCTAGCAGAAATTGCCAGAGTTGATGCAAGCTGCTCTACATTCATTTTGGTGCATTCATCTTTGGCAATGCTCACTATTGGTAAATTAGTTTATTAACCGAAGTTTCTGTCTGCACCATTTTTATTTATTTGGAGCTTTGGGAATTTCAGACGTAATCGTCTTAAATAACGATATACAACTTCTTATACATCGATTTTCTTTCAACAATAGGACTATTGGGATCCGAAATGCAAAGGCAAAAATACTTACCATCTCTGGCTGAACTTAGCAGTATATCTTGTTGGGTAAGATGCTTGGTTAGTTGTTGATTTTGCATTAGCATCTGTTCTTCTATCGATAAGTAGTTATAATCTTAATCTTTTGGGAATTAGGGTCTAACTGAGCCAGACTATGGAAGTGATGCAAGTGCTTTGAGGACCACTGCCACAAAGGTCTAGAATCTAAAATTTAATCCTGGTTATTAATGTATATACCGTTCATCATTATTTTGTTCTTTTTAGGGTAAAAGGCTGCTTAATATGTGCCCCTTCCCTTTCTTTTGCAATCTCTAATGGTTAGGTTGAAGGAGGTTGGATCCTTGAAGGGCAAAAACGGTGGATAGGAAACAGCACTTTTGCGGATGTGTTGGTTATATTTGCTAGAAACACAGCCACAAACCAAATAAATGGGTAAGTAACAGTATGCTTTCTAGATAATGAAGTCCACCACATCTTTCACTTATTGCAAGCATGACTTGAAACCATTCTGAAAGTGTCTTGTGATATAAAATTCAGTGTTTACTAGCTTTCACCATCTTGAGACTTGGGTTTAGTTTAGGATAAATTCTGGGATTTATTTTTCTTTTAACCTTGTAGAACAATTTGGTTGTTACTTGTTCCTATACCCAGTATGGATTCTAGAAGTATAACTATAATACTGAGTTTTGTAGGAGGTCCCTTTGCTTGTACCCCCCTCTCACTGAAATATACATTCTGTATGTCCCTCTGCCCTGAACTTCTAATTTTTGTCTCAAAATTGGTTATTGTGTTTGTCTCAGTTTCATTGTACAGAAGGATGCTCCAGGCTTGCAATCCACTAAAATAGAAAACAAAATTGGGCTGCGGATGGTTCAAAATGGAGATATCCTCTTTAAGAAAGTGTTTGTTCCTGATGAGGATAGACTACCAGGTGTCAATTCTTTCAAGGATACAAGTAAGGTATGGCTGTGATGCTTAATTGAGGATGATGATGCAAAATGTGCACATATGCTTGTTTACTAATAAAGCTTGAGCAGAAGTACCATCCTGAAGTTATTGTTAGTTTATATACTAAAAGGTTTCTCACTAATGGTTGGTCCGACAAGGGAACAAGAATCACATACTTACCATGTGAATTTAGACCTTAAACCTTAAGAGAATGAATTAATGTGTACTTGTAGTGATGCTAATAAAGTTATTTATATTCTTGAAAATATACCCATCCTCCACCAAACGCACCAACCCCCTAAACAAGAAAAAAGAAGATTCATTTTGGAAAAATACATAGCTATCCACAAAAAAGGAGGAAAAATGGATTAATTTTTAAACTCCTCTGATCACTATCTTAAGTTTACTAATGCATTTTTTCTTGCAGTTCAATTGTCATACTAATTGATAAAGTCATTGTTCTCATTATAACAATTTCCTGTCTTTATTCCCAATAATCCAAGCATGCATCTTTACCATTCAACTTTCTTGAAGTTCTTTGATTTAAAATTCTGTCCTTTTTACGTTATTGTCAATATTTTGCTACGTCAATTACTGAAGTAGCTGAAATTGTCTTTGACAGTCTATACTTTGTTCCTTGAATAGGTGCTTGCTGTATCACGTGTCATGGTTGCGTGGATGCCTATAGGCATTGCAATGGGTGTATATGATATGTGTCACAGGTAGTAGTTTAAATTAGATCACTTGTTTTATTTGGCCCCAACGATAGTTAATTATTATACTGCATGCACTTTGGTTTAAATGACTTCAAGTTAACTCCTGCTGGGTAAAATAGGGGAAGTTCATTTTTGAGATTGCTATTGTCTATGATGTCCTTTTGATAAGGATTTGAGGAAAAGAACTAGGTTACGAATTGAAGCATAGTTATTGCATCTTTCATGTCTCATCATTCAACATATAATCTGTCATGAAAGTTATTTACTTCACAGAAATGCAGGGTAAGACTGCATAAAATAGACCTTTGTGGTTGGCCCTTCTCCGGACCCCGTGCATAGCAGGAGCTTAGTGAACCAAGCTTCTCTTTTTTTGTATAATAGAACAGTCAATCTATAAGATATTATAGTTCATTGAATCTCTCAAGAAATAAGTAATTGTATATAAAGTGATCCTAGAAGTTAGTAGCTTCTATTTAGAATACCTTTAACATGAAGCGGGTTAGAAGAACTTCCGTTAGCATTCTGTTGTACCCCTCAATCTTTCGTTCAATGCTTTTATATAGTGTTACCTAGTTCAACATTTCTATGGGCTAAATCATTTTCTAACTTCAAGGTATTTAAAAGAGAGGAAGCAATTCGGAGCTCCATTGGCTGCTTTCCAGCTAAATCAACAGAAGCTGGTGCAGATGTTGGGAAACATTCAGGCTATGCTTCTTGTTGGATGGCGCCTTTGCAAGTTGTACGAGAGTGGTAAAATGACTCCTGGTCAGGCTAGCTTGGGGAAGGTATAAGACCTTATTCTGCAGATTTTTAAAGTGGTTATGGATTGATCTTTTGCACTGATTAACAAATCGTTTTTTTCTAGTCATGGAATACCTTGAGGGCTAGAGAGACCGTTTCTCTTGGACGAGAATTACTTGGTGGTAATGGTATCTTGGCGGATTTCCTAGTTGCAAAGGTTTGTGGATGAAAACCACAGGATACTTTATTTTCATATTTCTTTTTTACTTGTATAGTTGTGTAGATCTCATTTCAGCAGCAGCTTACTTATTGTGGTCTCGTTTCTCCATATCTGTAGGCATTCTGTGACTTGGAGCCCATCTATACGTTCGAGGGTACCTATGATATCAACACCCTAGTAACAGGTAGAGAAATTACAGGTCTTCCTAGCTTCAAGCCAGCACCATTGAGGCCACAGAGTCGTCTGTAATGCTTCGACCATCTTCCTATTCTCTGGAAATTGTTCTGCTGAATTCAGTGCACATTAGAGTACTTGTGCTGAAAAAAGGGAACAAACTTGAGGATGTTTAATCTCTTTTAATTTCCAGGATCATTATCATAAATAAGTCTATTAGAATAAAGTGTAACATTGTTATATGTGAACTTGTTCATTATTACGTATCGATTTGGCTATGTAAGCCAGTATCTGGAGTTATCTTTCTGATTTTATATGAATTTTCTTATTTGAGATTTTGAAAAACTCACACCAATTAACTCGTATTCATATTACAATATTCAGACACAAATAAAGAGAGATTATGAAATAATATACAACAATCATTCAAACAATCTGTTAAAAGTTTTGATGTGCATAGGTATGGACATGGATGTTAAGTTTTGATGTAAAGCATTCAGGCTAAAGTGTAATGCTGAATATACAAAATTACCTAATATAGCAATTATTTTTTACCTTTCTATCACTCTTAATAGTGTGATATTTCTAGTCTCAATTTATAGGGAAGAGGGTCTGATATATCCCTTAACTTTGTCATTTAGAGCTGATATATCATCGTTATAAAAATGGCTCATATATATCCCTATTGTTATACAAATGGCTCACATATACCCTTTTCTCTAACGAAAGTGAGTTTAATTTTTTAATAACTTTTTTAAACAAAGTATAATCCCATATGGGAATACTTAACCCTACTCAAACATATATTTTTTTGACTTATTTTTTGTTTCAATGACTAATTTAGATTTATTATTTTGATGGTCAAATTTATTTATGTTTCACTAATATTCTTGTAAAATTTATTATAGATAACCCAATTTTTTTTTCCAAATACAAAAACTAAATTACAATATAGCCGAAAAAATAGTTTTAAATTATAATATAGCCACAAAAAAATTGTTTTAAATTTTTTTCTTACATTAAGGAATAAAAGAAAATAATAATAATAAGAAACTCAAATAATGATAATCAAAGAAGTCAAAAAATAATTTATGTATGGAAAATATTAAAATATACCTTGAACTTTGCTAGAAGTATCATATATACCCCAAAATGATTTTTTTTTTAAATTAAAGGCTAAATATATAAATTTAAAACTAATTTTTTCATTCCCGTTAAATGAAGGGTATATGTGAGCTCATTTTGTAACGGTAGAGGTATATGTGAGCCGTTTGTACAACGACAAGGGTATATATGAGCCACTTTCATAACAAGGGGCATACCAACTCCAAATGACAAAATTGAGGGGTATATCAAACCCTTTTCCCCAATTTATATGCAGATTTTTTTGAATTAGTACCATAAAGAATGATATATTTTTATATTTGTAACAATTTAACTTGAATACTTGATAATGCTCCTTTTACCTTTGATGAAATGATTTATAGCACTACTTATTTTCGGTTCCCTTTGAGGCTCTCCATAATCCAATCAATAAGCTAATACTTATCAGTTCTCACTTAATAATAACATATACAAGCAAAATCAAGCAGGGTTATATAACACACAAGGCCCCGTGAAATTTTATTTTAACAATGCAACATTTTCTTCTCAAAAGATTCGGAAAAATAGAAATATTTATTTCCATGATGCAGCATATGTTTTTTTTTTTAATTTAAAAAAGTGCTAATATCGAAAAAAAAACCACTTGACATTACTGCTAATTGTATGCCACGTCTGGATATTAATACTTTGCAACAAATGTTTTGACTAGATGAAAATCTACAATCATCAATTCCCTCAATCAGGATGTAAACATTATTGGGATATGAACTTAATTATAGCCTTATTTAAGTCAGTTTTTACCTCAGTCCCAAACAAGTTGGGGTGAATCAAATTTGATACAAGTAAAATATATATTATCAGTCATGTTTCCCTTTACTATAAGGTTTTCTGATATTTGGTTATAACACAACAATGCTTGCTGCTCCTTCCATTGTCCCGGGAGTCCTCCTAGTTCCCGAATTTTTTGATGGCTTGGCTTAATTCAGGGGTTCAATAGCAGTCAGGTTCACGAAGCAAAAATGCTTCATGGTTCTGGTTATCTACTATGATATGATGGTCAGACTTACAGCAGTCCACACAATCGAGGTCTTGAGCAGATTTGCCTTCCATTTGATTTGACTAGTGCCATAACTCCAGCAGTTACACCAGCACACACTGCAGAGGACAAAATGCTGTTTGTATTTCGTCCTGCTACATAAAGTAGATTATGCTAAATTAGAATCTTGAGAAATGAAACTATAAGATAAGACTTTGGCAAATACTCTGCATACTAAATCTCATTCAGTTCTATTAAAAAATGGAAGTAGAAAATGATACCTTGGTTAATCGTGATGTTGGTCACGGTCAATCCACCAATTAAAAGTGCCGATGCTACTGGTAGATACTGCAATGATTTGTTCATATGATCAATAATCAGTCCAACAATGTGTTACAAAAGGAAATAGGTAATATGACCAGGCTAAATTACTGCAACAATTCAGTAGTTATTAAGACAAGTAACCACTTGGCATGGGTTTATGTTTTTTCATTATAATCTGGTCATTTTCTGGTCAATTGCTTTAACAAGTTTGCACCACACACCAACACTAGTGTGTAAAAGCAGCTATACTGTCATAGAGATTTAACTTTGTGAAAACAGATTGTAAGATTCATGATTCTACAGGATGGAGAAGCCCGTCTATAATATAGGTTATTTATTTAAAGACAGTCATTGCTTACACTGAGTGAGTCGAATCCATTATTCCGGAACGGAGAGGGGCTGTCCCTGTTAACACTGTAGCGACCACTTATAAGGTCCGCTGCATCCTGCAAGTGCATGGAAAGTATATGAAGATTCACTTGCAATGAAAAGAGAATAAATAAGAGAGGATCATTTCATAGTAAGATAATGTCTGCAGCATGCCTGGCGAATTCCATCCTGAAAATTGTTCAAGAAGTATCTTGAAATGGCACTCATCCCATCTTTTATAAGTCCTGTCATAGTCTGTTTTCCATATCTGGTACATTTTTCAAAGTAAATTTAAGGTAGAAAAATGATGCTTTTGCATTGATTTTTTTAACCCAAAATATTTCGTCCATTACCTGACAAGGTCCCGTTTTAGAGCATGTGTTCCAGAATATTCCAGGCTGATTTCATCACCTTGCTCCACCCACACTGCAATATTATTAGGAGTATGAAGTCTAAATAGACAAAGATTGCAAGTATGCATTTATTGGACCACGAATGTTACAGAGTCCATACTAGTCTTAAAGATTTCAAAATCTTCAGTGAACATAGAAATGCACTCATTTGAAGAAAGTGCACCAAGTCTTTGGAGTTGAGAATCCAAAGACTTCCGAGCCAGGTAGCTCTGCACAAGATAACAGCAGATTATAAAGGGAAAGTACAAGGGGAATCACCATATAAAATAAACAATATTCTGTGTGTTTGAAGGATTTCAAGGACTCGTTCATCGAATAAAGAATAGATGTGGTTCCTCCAACCTGAGTAACATTTGTTCGATCTAGGGAATCAATGCAGTTGGATCTAATAACTCCTCTCTGCTCTAATATAATCTTCTCTTCTGTGTCTATGAGAAAGTATCTGCCCAGCTGGATTAGTGAATTTTAGCAAGAAAAAATAGTATTATGGAGATTAAACATTCTCAAATTGAAGAGTCTTTTCCTGGCAAGCAATGCCACTGTTGGTCTAGTTTAATTCTTACCCATTTTTTTCAAAATCCTCTGCGATCTGATCATATAGAAGTTGTATGTTGTCAAAGTTTGAGCCCCCACAACAGTGATGAAAGTCAAACGACACATATCTAAGACAATGCAAACAGAATCAAGAAATTAGTCTTGAATTTGAGTTGGCAACACCTCAGTTATTCAATGCAGTGCAGTAGGCACAAAATTCCTGAATTATTGATTGGAAAAAAGACTAAATAACTATATAACACAACACTCATTATCGCTAACTGTAGAAACTATTCATACTATTCCAATCCTATCCTCTATTCAGAATGAGCGATGGGACAAGCTTTCAACCAGATGTCTACTGACTTTGAAGATGACTGCCATATCAGAAGTTATTGGCCAACTCTTTAGTTACCACCTTTCTCTCAATCTTCTAACTTCAGACATGTGATGGCAACTATCATAGAATTAAGCGTTGGCCAACTATTAAACTCTCAAGTTCTCTCTCTACCTTCTAACTGCAGTCACTATGGAACCATGAGATGGAAATGATTCTACAGCCTCAGATAGAGAAAGGTTTAAGAGAGTCTGTCACCTCACACTTGACAGCTTTTGGATTTCTGCTGCATAAGCTGCACTTAATAGACCCTCATCACCTTGCTGCAAAAGGGGATAACGAAAATAGTCAACACATTTGTAAATGTGAAAAAGTTATTATCAGAACTAGCTCCTGTAGCAATAAACTAAAATTGATAAGTGGTCTCATAAGAAACAGAATGCTATGAACTATGATTGCTCTGACTATTAAGAAATGAAATAATAGTTACTGTTTTGACAACAAATTTCATCATTCACAATGATTTTGAGATATCTTGGACCGTAACATAATGCTTAAGATTATAGTAATTGGATTAGAAAAGAGAAAAAAAATCTTAGTTTTCCTGATATATTCAAAAAGGTCAATAAACACGGATACATGTATAGTTGAGCACGGAGACACGTATAGTTTAAAACATTCTCCACAGTTGATACTGCAAAATAAACGTCCACATTATAAACATCAAATCAACTCAAAGAACTAAGTATCAGCAGAAAAGCTATATACCTTGTTTGTCAGGTCAACTGCAACGACATGCCCATATCTTTGCAAGAGATCATGAAAATGGCGCTCCACGACTTTTGGCTGAACAACGGAAGGCAATTTCTCATAATTCATACAGAAAAGATTTTAAATAAAAATAATTAGGACAAGTACATACTGTTTCCTCGTGATCGATAATATTAAGCCGTGGTTTATAGCTCAAATCAACAATTTGCTCCCACAGGAGTGGAATTGAACCTCGAATCTGAAATGCAGAAAGAGATGGTTTCTTGATGCTTAGGTCATTGAAATTGTCAAAGTTCCCTCTGTTCTTTGTTAGCGCAAAGTGACATCTCAAACATACACAATTCCTCCAACAATGGAAAGAGGAAACTTAAAGAGAACATGAATATTATCAGATGAGAATATATAGGACTAATGTTCTTTCATGCATTTAAGATATATATATATATATATATATATATGTATAAGAAAGAGAGATAACTGGCTAAAGAGAGAGAGAGAGGGCAGATATATAAGAGACAGAACTGGCTAAAGAGAGAGAGAGAGAGAGGGCAAATATATAAGGGAGAGAACTAGCTAAAGAGAGAGAGAGAGAGAGTGCAGATATATAAGAGACAGAACTGACTAAAGAGAGAGAGAGAGGGGGCAGATATATAAGAGACAGAACTGGCTAAAGAAAGAGAGAGAGCGGGGGGGGGAGTTACACAAAAGAAAACAACTAGTTACTTTAGTCACACTGCTGAACTACCAAAAAGCAGCTATAACTCTCAGTTAGACATGGAAAAAACATCAATAAATCCTTATTTTCCAAATTAAATGTGTGAAAGCCATAGAGATGCAATTTAACTGAAAAATCATGCTTCTAAAAACTTACTTGCAAAAAAGAAGACCTGAAACCTTCAAACTCCAGCAACTGCTCAGTTTCAATAAAATTAGCAGCATCTCCTTCTAGATTAGCCCCTCTTCTCCACAATCGTGTTCCTATATTAAACACAATAATATTAACTTAGAAAACAAATTTGGGTTTGATTCCAAAAATCAATGTCACATGCTTAATGCAATAAGATTAACTTAGAAAACAAATTTGTGCTGGAGGTAAAATCAATGTCACATGGTTTGGAGGATAACAGATTATGTACCCAAGCGCCGTGTGCATCTCCTTGAAATCAATGCTATGGTAGCTGGTGAATCTTTGAGTTTAAGATGTCCAGTCTGGAAGCTTAGGTCCTGGTTAAGGAAAAAGTATTTGTACTTCCGAGAAAAGCACACGTAGTTTGGCATTTATGAATTGCATATCCTTAGGGAGGGAGGAAAGGGCAGAGGGAAAGAGAGGGAGACATGGGAGTAGGGACAAGAACTTCAGGATATTTCCTTGCAACAGAGGAATGACGAATCCATCAAGCTGCACCAACAGAAAAATGAAGGACATATTAGACAAGCTACATACCAGGGTCAAATGCACCTGATTTTTAATAATCTCATTGACAATCAACAGAAATATTTAATTTGTAACATGTAAAGGAACTTATTGTTCAGAAGAAATGTAACTATCAAACTAAGAATATCTTTAACAAACCATATTTTCAACCAGTTCCTCCAACAGATTTTTATTCCAAACAAACCGCGGATCAGCCTGAAATTAAGCCAAAACCAAAATATTCAAGAAGAAACAACTTTACACAAATACGATACACTAATGAAAAACATTATGATGTCAGTGCATAAAGGTGATAGGAACATAGTTGTTGACGGAGATGATGCCAAAAAAATGTATAAACCTATCTGGTATTTATCATCCATCAGGAATAATGTATCAGGAAAGCCTTTGTAGAGAAGCAAAACACCTGGCAGAGTAGTTAATATAATACTTCAACATTTAGTCCCACTCCCACATCTACATCAATTTAAGAGGTGAAACTAATCCAGCATGATATGGCAACTAAATGTGGTAGAGTGGTCAAATATGGGGAACCCAATTCAGCTTTTGGCATAGCTGTAGGCTAGTATCATGTCAGATCACATGCAAAAAGACGTCTTCAGTTGGTATTGTGACCACAATAAGTAACACATCTTCATGAGACAAGGCTTGATCAGAGGATAGAGTATTTTTGGCAAAAGGATTTTGACTGCCATCGCAATCACGGAAGACAACTTGATCTGATAAGGTGGCACTCAACAGACTTTACTCCAACAGAAATTAAATGTGAATCTCTTTGCTTACGAGTAATTGTTTATGGCACAGCCTAAAACTCTTAAAGCTATCACATCCAGAAATTATGCCGAAAACTCTTAAAGCTATCACATCCAGAAATTTAAGAGGCTCATAAGAGTAAGAGATATAACAGGATGAAAATATATGGGCAATGACATTAACATCATCAAGTATATCTTAAGCAGTTCTCGATCACTGACTTCAATCAATATGTGCTAACCAATGGTGACGAAACGGCAGATACAAAAGCCTGATTGCAATATTTATTCTCCCATAGAACTCACTGAGCCTTAACTGTTATCACTCCTTAGTCTCCCAGTGGTTAACAGTAGTAGTAGTAGTTACTTCTTGTTGTCATTTCTTACTAGTAGTTATTTGCAGTTTTTATTCTAGTAGTAGTTATTTCTCTGTAGTAGTTTGCAGTTTCTTAATCCAGTAATGTTAGGAAGTCGTGTCCTAGTTTCTAGGGGTAGTTATCTTATAAGTGTTGTATTTATATTTGTTTGTCTCAGTAATCTAAGCAGAAAATTATTAAGTTTTTGAATACTTCAAACTCAAGAGATTGCACGTTCTCTCTTAACGAACAAGTACCATAGGTCGAAAAAAGAAAAAACCTCTTTCCATATTCCTTATTCACTTTACATAAGCTTTGATTTTACCCTGCAGCATCCCATAACTAGATCCATAACAGGGGACATTGCAGGACAAAATCAGAGTTTATGTAGAGTAAAATAAGGAATCTGTAAAGATGTTTTTTTTTCGACCTATGGTGTTAGTTCGGAAAAATCCGCGGTACTACACAAATTAAATATGAAAAGTAGTCCGGAGAGATGCACGGTGCTACACAAATCAGATATGCAAAAAAAGGTAGTCACCGGAAGGATGGCACGGTGCTACACAAATTATATATGAAAAAGGAGTCACTGGAATGATGGCACAGTGCTACACAAACTAGATATGAAAAAGTAGTCACCAGAATGATGGCACGGTGCTGCACAAATTAAATATGAAAAAGCAGTCACCGGAATAATGGCACGGTGCTACACAAATTAGATATAAGAAAGTAGTCACTAGAATGATGCATGGTGACCCAACTTTTGCTAACATAATCATTGGCCAGACGGGTAACATATATGGGTGCCACCCGCCGGCAGCGGAAGCTCTTTAATTCTCTACCAAGTTCGTAGAGGCTCTGATACCATGTGAGAAATATAGGAAAAGAATATTATTGAATTGTTGTTGTGTCTACATTATTACATTGAGACCCTATTTATAGACCCTAGAATACAATCCTTTACCAAGTAGGATACTATTTAGTATTCCTATTTCTATTTCTATTCCTATTCCTATTCTAATAGAATTGTATAAACCTATTTCTATTCTTATAGGATTGTATAAACCTATTCCTATTCTTATAGGATTGTATAAACCTATTCCTATTCTAATAGGATTGTATAAACATATTCATATTCTAACAAATACAACACTTAAATAATAACTACCTCTAGAAACTAGGACATGACTTCCTAACATTACTAGAATAAGAAACTGCAAACTACTACAGAGAAATAATTAGTACTAGAATGAAAACTGCAAATAACAACTAGAGAGAAATAACTACAGCGAGTAACTACTACTACTACTGTTAACACTGGGAGACTAAGGAGTGATAACAGTAACCTTCAGCAACCTCCAAATATCAACCAAAACCAATTGGGATTAGATAAGAAAGCTACAGTGAATCACAGTAGCCTTTTTTCTTAAAACAACCTCCAACCAAAATTGAATTTAATGGTTTGTATTTCATACACACACAGATGAAGGGAAAAAGGATTCCCAAGTGCTTCATAAAATATTTTTGATACAGTAAAAGATATCAGGTGAGGTGTACATGCAAGCGGTGTCAGTTGTCGAATAGGTCACTAAGGTCTACTTTCCTTCTTTCTCCTTTCTATCTTCCATGGGTTTAATACTCAATTTAATGCACTAAGCAAGTTATCCTATCAGTGTGAATCTTTCATAAGTAGGTCCAGAAAACTTGCAGCCGCCAGAATATGTCTTCACATGCCAGTTGGAAGCAATAATATATAACATTCTACAAACATAATGTTATGAATAGTTCAAAAATAGTTAGTAGACAAACCTGTTTCCAAACTGGTTTACTCATCCACCCTTTTGCCCAAGTGCATCTTCTCTGCAAGCTGATAAACATATTAGATTTCTTGAAACTAAAAGAATTGGCAATGTGCAAAGTCAAGAAAATGACTGAACAAAAAATAGGTGTAATAGCACAGCTTGAACATACTTCACTGTTATATCTGTTTCATAGGAATAATACAAGCCTGGAGTTGATTCCACTATTGTCAACAAATTCATGAAGTAAGTTTCATCTCTTTTCTGCCAGCACAAGAAAAATAAAAGAGAAAAGGGCAAAGAGCTTCATCTCTTTTGTTCCAGCTCAAGAAAAGTAAAAGAGAAGGGAAAAGCGTAAAATACAAACGTTATTCAAATGAAAGTATATTAAGTTTGGCTATTATGATACGAGAACCATACTTCTTGACGTGTAAGATGCCTTGATGCCTCGTTGCAGGAAAGAAACTTCATGGACATCACACGGAAAATAGGAAAACCAAGATAGTTCCCCACTTCTTTCCGGGATGTTATTAATAATATATGTGATCCTACAAAAGAAGAAATTAACAGAATGTAATAAATCTTGACAGCAATTGAGTTAAATTATGATAATATCCGTTTTCTATTCCTAATCATTCCCACAATTGAAAACCTAAGTCTAATTAAGTTGACATTTAAGGAAGACCTAAACAGCTAGATTAACAACCTTACTTTTATGGATGCAGTTATAAATATGGATTTGATGAAAAGATTTACAGATGTCAATTCCTCACATTGTTGTAAACGCTTGTGCATGCTTAACCAAACATATGGTAAATGGTTTGACAGCAAAGGGAAGTAATAAAGTCTCAGATATATAGGTCAGGCAAAACAACAGACAATCAAAGAAATTAAAGCCCAAAAAGCAGTAGCAAGGCAAAAGTTTCATATCAACGCAGACATGAAATGATAGGGAAAAATAAAGGAGAAATGGAACCTAGGAAATGAAAACTAGTATAAGCACGAAACATGGAATCCTTTAAGAGGTGTGAATTGGCTTAATCTTTCACAATAAGTTGTTTCACCAACTATATACACTTGATAGAGTAACTATATATTTATGACCATGATTGTGAATATTTTATACTTCAATGTGCAATTGTTTTGGAGAAGATAATTTTACACAAAAGAAAGCAGCTAAGGACTTTTAGTACTTCCATTTTGTATCTATATGTGCCATGAATCCAAATAGACTTATCAGAAAAATCAAACTTAATTTATAAAGGAAACACAAGTGATGCTATTAGATACTATATGTAGATTACGTTCATTTTGTATCTATATGTGCCATGAATCCAAATAGACTTATCAGAAAAATCAAACTTAATTTGTAAGGGAAACACAAGTGATGCTATGAGATACTATGTGTAGATTTTCATAGGTTGCTCCATCAGAAGTAGGGGTGGCAAAACCCACCCAACCCGTTTAAGTTTGGGCGGGTTATTGACCTGCCCATTTATTAGTTCAACCCATTAAAATTGGGTTGATATGTAACCCAAACTGACTTGAGAGAAATCTTGTCAAAATATTTTAAATTTTTTAAAAAATAATTGATATGTTATATATAGCCATAATAAAAATAATAATAATTTTATTAAGTACTAAAATATTGTAAAAGAACAAATAAAACAACTAAAATTTAGTAAAATTGGGTTGGGTTGGGTCTTGACCCATTCTATAACCCATTACCCAACCCATTTTGACCCAACCCGTTTTGATCCAAGCAAATATGGGTTGGGTTAGGTCTTGCCCCATTATGACCCGCCCAAATTTAACCCAACCCGCCCAATTGTCACCCTAATCAGAAGAAGATGGGTTATGCAAAGTATTAAGGATATTTAGATGCTGACATGCATTTAGAACTGTTTGCTAAAGCAAAATCAATATTCAAACCATCTACAAGTTTACACTATCATCGCATCCATCAGCTACTTTCAACTTGTTAAGTTGTCCCAAATTGGCTGAGGAATCGACTATTTGTCTCCTTAAATAGTTTTGAACAATCCCCATCTCATGAGCTAGATTTTGGGGTTGAGTTAAGTCTCATGTCCATTTTTAAATATGGTATCAGAGTCCGACCCATTCTTGATATTCTATGTACTAATGTTGGGCCCTCATGTAGTGTTGTCCATACTCCAATAGGCAGGTCTTTGCTTTACTTGAGTCAAGGGTCAAGCAGGTACAGTATCTTTGTCTTTACAAGGTAAAGGGAAGGTTACGTACACATCATCCTCCCCAGACCCACTCGTGGGACACAATGTGTATGTTAATTGTTGTTAAGTTGTTCCTCCTTGACTGAAGGATGCATTGCTTGTCTCCTTGTATGGTCTTTGGACAATCTTCACATGAGTTAACTTTTGAAGTTGAGTTAGGCCAAAAATGCATTTCTTAACACAACTTATTCATCATCAGAATTGCACTGGTTTAACCACGCTGATGATGTAACTAAAATCACTAACAAAAAGAATGGCAAAGTTTGGACTACAAAGGTCAACACATAATTTCAGACTGAATGTTGTGATTTTTACCTTGCTTAAAGCCTGTTTGGATGCACTTATAGCTTATGGCTTATAACCAAAAGTCATAAGTTAGGAATCCTAACTTATGACTTTTAACCTATTTTTGGCATAAAAACAAGTGTCTAAAAGCACTTTCTAATCTTAACCAAACAATACAAAAGTGCTAAAAACTATTTTGACTTAAAACAAGTCGATCCAAACATGCTCTAAGAAATTACAAAAACGTACTAAAAATCACATCTTTTTAAGTTGAAAAGTATTTGTTAAGAATCGTAGTCAAAGAAAATAATGTTCAACTCTCCAAGTAATAAAGCCATACATTTGAGTAAGTACCTGTCAAAAACCTAACTGTTCAAGTGGAGAAGGGTAGAGGGGCGGGCCCATTATCCACCGAGTTTAGAAGGCTGTGATTGGTCCAAAAGGCCGGGTCACAGACGGATTTCTCGGTTATCAAAAAAAAGAAAAAAACCTAACTGTTCAATGGTTAAGCGTATAAGCTATTGACTACAAAGTGTTTGACAACAAAAGAGTACTATGATTTCGGAATATAGGTCAAACAAGAAACAGCCAATAAAAGAACTAAATCCCAAAAAGAGGCAGAAATAACAACAGGGAGAAGTTTCATATAAATGCAGACATAACACATTTAAGAGGAAAATAAAGGAAACTAAAACCTAGGAGATAAACCTGAAGTAGAATAAGCATGAAATGCTAAATCCTTTGCAAATTGTGAGTTGGCTTCATCTTGCACTATGAGGTTTTACCAACTTTAGCACTTATTGTTAGTTTGATATGTTATACCATTTATGAATACTTTAACCTTAGTTTAATCAAAATACACTATTCTTTTGTGAGGATAAATTTTAAACGAACAGAAAATAGCGAAGGACTTTTGTGTTCATCTACTTTATTTTTATAGGAAGTATTAATCAGTATCTGCCTGATGAATGTAAATAGATGAATTAGCAAAAGAAAATTAATTTAGAAAAGGGAATGCTATTAATTGTTGATGTTATATGATACCATGTGAGGATTTTTGCTACTGCACTAGAAGGACAAATAAAATTGGGTTATTTGAAGTTCTTAGGGATAGTTAACTGCTGATATGTAAAGTAGCAAATCTCATTAGCCCAAGCACATTAATTTTCACCTGCATTGAAGTATCTATTGAACTCTTCCTAAGTGAGTTTAGCAAAGATATTTGGTACCAAGTCCAGATAAAGGAAGAGAGATATAGTGGGTTCATATAACCGATCCTAACCATTTGGAATTGAGATCTAGTTGATTGAAAGTAAAATATCTACTGCCTTATTTACCCTTAAAAGGTACAGTTGAATCTGTAAGTGTGGTTCAAAGGCACGTGGATTAAATTGACCTGATAATGAAAATATAATGAATTCCGACAATCGAATGCTAAACAATTAATAAATCAATAATAAATGTAACAAAGTATGAAATGCTGAAAATGGGTCCTGTGTCGTCGCCCTGAAAGAGAGTTCAGTAGTGAGTACGTGATGGTTACAACAATGATAAAGAGGACTATTTATACCTAAACCCTAGGGTTAATTGTTTCTTTAAATCTCACCCTCATTTGAACTCCTGATTGTGTATTTATCTCCAACACACGACGTCCAGCGGGGATCTCGGCATCCCGCATAACGGCTGACTTGCTTAAAAGATCTTGGTCCTGACAGTTTCTTGTACCCGGTATCATGTCTCCGAAGCTAGACAGACTTACACCGGCCTTGGATGTTCTTATACCGAACCCATATATATACTAATTCAAGTCCGATCTACCACGTTTCGATCCCTGATATATCCCAGGTTTTACCCTATACATGCTACTAGCTATTTTACACTCCATCAAATTTGAAAGTAAAAGAAAGATTGAATATTTGCAACTCTAAAACTGTTTATTAAAGCAAAACTCCAAAAATTCACACCATCCACAATTTACAAGCCAAGCC
This sequence comes from Solanum verrucosum, assembly GCF_900185275.1. Taxonomy (NCBI): domain Eukaryota; kingdom Viridiplantae; phylum Streptophyta; class Magnoliopsida; order Solanales; family Solanaceae; genus Solanum; species Solanum verrucosum. The sequence goes on from NW_026020401.1 coordinate 26,296, forward strand.
ATTTCTATCAAGTATCAACTACCTTCAACTCAAAACCAAATAAAAACTAAAAACTCACTCATAGCATTCAAATTACTGGAATTCCATTGATTCACTAACAAGCAAGTATAGGATAAAGATTCATTTCAGTTTATTACCTGCCAACAACCTAATTGTTCCAGCAACTCCATAAATAGTAGATACTTTTGAAGGTTTTCCAAAGCTCATATCACCTGAATAAAAACGCATGAGCAAAAGAGCACTCTTAGATTCACACCTCAAATGTCTTACATAGGTCAAATTAAATCATCTAATTCTGGAAACAAACAAAGTTTTTAAACATTTAGAAACTAAACAAAAACAGAATTTTTTTAAATTAAACTGCAATTCACCATTGAGTTTCTCGATGTTCCCATCGTAGCGGCTAACGGAGAAGCCTTCAGTGGATGATTCCGGTGATCGGAAAACGAATTTGTCGGCGAACTCCTGTAATTCCAATTGGCTATATAGCTTGAAATGGTCAATTGAATTTGGTTCAATTTCCATTTGTTGTAAATTTTGGAAAATGGCTTTTTGGGATAAATTGATGAGTCTAAATGAAAGAGGGTTATGAAAACCCTATAAATGATTTGTTCAATGATTGATCTCAAGACTGGATTGTCTGGAATCTACGTGGAAATGGTTAAATAAGACATATCAATTAGTACTTTATATATTCAGTCAAATAAAATATAAATTTAATCTCAAATATTTGTCTCTTCCTCTTTTAATTTTAAATATGACTTCAAAACTGAAAGTTCAATTCATGAATACAATTGAAAATCATTCCTTCATAGAAATTAATTTTTATTAGTTTGTGTGAATACATCAAAATATTCAATTTAAGTTAAATTTAAGACTACTTTTCACCAAATTTTATTTTTTGAGATAAACTATGAGAAATTATGTTGTTTTGCATTATTTCCAAAATAGGAAAACATATTAGATATGTTATATACGTATTAGATATGTTATATAGTCAGACATCTAATCTATAAGAACATTCTTATATAACAATATCTTACTAGGTTTTTCTTGAAATCAATTTTTTATGTTATATTTTACCTCTTTATAATAATTTTTAACCTATAACAACAACTAAACCATCTTTGTAACAATATTCATTTTTTGTTAAATTACCCATCTATCACAACAATCTTCTTTTCTGGTAATATAATAATTAATCATTTTGTAGGAATGAGATTCTAAGATTACGAATAATAGGTTTTCAAAATTTTGACCAATTATTTTGCGTGTGAAATATGTACTGCCTAGAGTTTAATTTTTTTTATACATTTAGTTATGAATTTATTAAAATTTTATTAACTTTTTCTTTAATTTCCAGTAAGTGAAGTATGCATATCTTTGAGATTTAAAATTAAATAATTTTGTTACTCGTTTTAACATTAAAAAAGAGAATTTATGCATGTTTTCTTGCCCATAACACTGAAATAATATTTAAATGTACAATTGTTATTATAGATATATAATAATAAATTTTAAAAAATTCAAATCAACAATGTTGCTATCGAGAGATTTAATTTTATATGCTAGTTAGCTGGTAAAGTAACCCTTTTAGAGTTTAGAAAACATTAATTTCTATAAGTAAACAATTAATTCCATTCAAAGAATTTTTTTAAAAACAACATAGATAAAGCAATGATCCCTAAGTGGGCAAGCAGTAACATAAAACTAAGCACATTTAAGGCGTGTATTAAATATAATCTACAAATATCTATAAGTAGCAAAGAAAAGAAAATCAAATTAGAATAGGATAACAGGAATTATTATCCGATTAAACAATTATTAAGATAATACAATTTTAACAACATATTAACTAATGGCAATGATATCAACCTGCGTTGTGGTGCAATGGTGGTGGAAATGTTTCACCCTTAATCAAAATTTTCAAATTTGATCCTTGGGTACGAAGAAAATCATGTTGAGAGCGTCACCCTCGAATGGACACTGCAGTGCGCGATCCGAATTTAATCAGAGTTCCAATATGGGCTCAGGACACCGGATTAAGAAAATAAAACTAATGACAGTGACAATTATTAGTAATAAAATAAATAAAAATCAATGACATCGTAAAACTCTTAATTTAGATGATAATAATTTATTTCTAAAATAGAAATTTGATTATGGTCCCTTGTCCTCTATCTATTACTGTCAAAGACTCAGAATTGTCTGTATCAACTACTATAAACCACCAAAATGGGCGTAATAAATAAATAAAATAAAAAAGAAAATACCAAAATGCAAAAATTATAAGTTTTACCCTTCCGTCTTAAAATAAGTATCATCTTAGTAAAAAAAAATATTCCAAAATAAGTGTCAGCATAGAAATTTTTGACAAAAAAAGAGTATATTTTCCCCCAATACATTCATACTCCATCTTTTTAATACTATTCAAATTTTCAAAAGACTCTATTGTTAAAGCATAGTACATTTTAATATCAAAATAATAATAATAATTTGCATGAATTAGTGGTGAAAGTGAACATTATTTCTTGATGTAATTTATGTTATAATAACGGTATGTATTCACCAACAATTTATTAAATAAGCGTCTGTTCAGTAAATTATATATTTTATTTATTAATTTTTTAATGAACGTGATTTTTGTTAGGATGACACTTATTTTGAGACGGAGGGAGTAAACGATTTAGACCAACTAAGATGTGGTGGCATCATTGCTTTGGTTATAGTGTCCATTTCAGAGACAAAGAGTGTTGGGTTCTAGTAATATTCAATAATAATTGCAGTTTAATTAGTAGAAGTCTATTTGATTATCATGGCTAATCAGACCAAAATAAAGAGAATGGTTAGTGTACACAAAAAGAAAAGGTCACCTTATTATGAAGTTTTATCTTTAGCAAAACACAAGCCAATCAGGTATAGTTATTATTAATTAGAGGCGTCAAACGGACAGATTGAGTTAAATTTGAGCGAGTCAATATAAGTTGAGCTGATAAATAAGCGAGTCACTAACCTATCTAAACGGATTGAACAAATTATATTTTTATAAGCTAGTTTTGTTGCCTCTAAATATAATGTCCTAAAGAAGTAAAGATGGAAATCAATACTACCTAGCAGTCAACAGTGGAAGTCATGAACGTATGATTAAACTCAAAAAATAACTGTGAATAAGTTGAAAAGTTTAAGGATATTGAGGCATACTCCTTGAATATGTAACTTCATATATATATATATATACTACTTACTATACTTTGATATCATTTATAAGTATTTTTTAGGACACTTGATAGCTTTTACGTGGTCGATGCATAGAAATTAAATTCTGAATACATAGGTCATTGATATCTACTTAGTAATTTTGGTCCAAACTCTCTATTTATATAAAAAAATAATTTAAAACACCATTTCAATATCTATAAATAATTTATTTAGAACCAAGTAAACTACATTTTATAGAATATAAATTCCAGTACATTGCATTTTCTAGAATATAAAACTCATAAACTCAATATTCTAATTCTAGCTTTGCCCATACCTTTGATTTATTTGATTAATAATAATATGTTGAACCTTATTTTGGTACAATTAATAAGTTGAACTTGCTGTATAAGAAAGATACCTTATGATCTGTTAGTGACTGCAAATCCAAGTCATGACATATGGACATAGAATTGTTGACACCCAATGTTGACCCTCCTCGATAGTAATTAATTCCCGAGCTTCTTAAAATTCTAAACAATTTGAAATAATTGGCTTTATAAAATTCGAAATAATTTTCAAGTCATTTTAAGTAGTTTTGTCATTTTTATAAATTTTAAAATAATAAACATGATATTTTATATAATTATGTGTCTAATTAGTATATTTTACGAATGTTCAAAAATTGTCTCAAAAGGATTTTAGTTTTATTTAAATATTAGGCTATTTGGTTTAAATTAATTAATAACTTATATTTCGAGTTAACTAGTTTATAATTAAGTTAATTTATATAATTATGTGTCTAATTAGTATATTCTATAAATATTTGAAAATCATATCAAAAGATTTTTATTTCTTTTAGCTAAGTGTTTTACTAACTTAGTTTAATTTAAATCATAATTACGATTTTGAATTGATTAGTTCATGTTTAAATTAATTATATTATTATCAAATTAATTACTTTATTTCGTTAAGATTGAGAAGCTCCTAAATTAATTATATTAATTCATCTTATTTGAAATATAGCCAAGTTCACTACATAACATTCAATTTTGGGCTAATTTTGTAATACACTTGGCTATGTTTATTACAAACATACCCATTTTCTAACCTCAATTTAAACCCATCCAAAGACCAAATTTGGGCCTTTTTACTTGTCTGTCAGCAGCCCACACGACCCACTCCTACATTCCCATTCCAATTCCCAGCCCAAATTCAATTCTAAAGAAACCCATTCCAATATAATTCCAATTAACCCATATGTAAAGCAGCCCAAAACAGACCCGACCCCGTATGCATTTTCTCTCCTTCACGCGGCGTGAACAACAACGTTCACAAACGTTTGCCAGCAATGTTCACAAATCAGAAGCGATGCAGTACACTGCTCATTTTGTCGTCTTCCTCATTTTCCCTCTGCAGCAGCGCGATTCAGAGCAGCAGGGCGACGTGCTTTCGTCCTTGTGGCCTCGAGATAGAGCCACGTTGCTCGCCAAGGACATGGGAATCGATCCCAACCGTCCTTCTACCCTTTCCTCTTCCGGAAATGGCCAAATTTCGGAAAAGGGGTGTCTCCCCTTAATGGTGAAAGGATTCTTGAGTTTGAATTGGGAGTGGGTCCATTCCTATCCGAATTTTATCCGTTTGCCCCCCAAAAAATTGGAACCCTAATTGCTCCCTATATAAATGTATTTTCTGTTCATTTGCAGGGGGGGTCATTTTTTTTAGTTGGACATTTAGCATTAGAGAAAATAGTTTTAGAGGAAAATATTAAAAAGGTTGGAAAAAAAAAATATAAAAAATCAGCAAGAGTTCATAGAAGAAGCAATTTGGAAGGCACAAAATCATATAAGAAATACTCCCTCATATTTCCTTCCTTTTCCGTGTGCACTGGTAGCCGGAGTTCTCAAAGAATTCTTGAAACCTTTGTGTGGTGGTAGAAGCTTCCTCGTGGTCAGCTCGTTTCCATCCTAGTTCGTTGCCTCGGAAAAGGTATACGACTTCGTTCTCCCTACGGTCATTCTCTTGATTCGAGTCTATTTATTTGTTTACTTAGTCATGTTGTTATGATGGTTCATTAAGGATAAGATTCCCTCGTATTATTGAAGCTTTGGTCATTTGCTTGTTGAGTATGATTCAAGTATGAATGTGTGGGCAATGAATGCATGTCGAAGTTGTTTTCTAGCCTAAATTTCTACTGCTCTTGTTCCTTTTCGGGTTTGCATAGTTGCATTTGGTCTTCGGATTGTTCTACTCGCCTTCGTTTATTTTTGCTCAACAAGAATCTGTAATAATGTTTAGCGTACGACGTCATATCCCTCATTCTTTCACCTTAATTTGAATGAATGAACTAAGATGTCAATATTTCGAGTCCGTGTGTGGTATCTGTTGCTGCTACCCTGAGTTCTTATATTGTAATGCTTACTGCTCACTTTGTTTCTTGACTTAGTAGGCTTGTTGGGTCGATTTCGAAGTGTAAAGCTCTATTTTCCTCCTCTAGATTACATACGCTCCGTTGTTAGTTTTGCTTTACAAGTTCGCCTTCCTTTGTTCACCCTTTTCGTCTCTTAAATGTTGTAATTTGAAGGTTTGTGTGTCTTTTCTTGCTGCTGTCCGACATTGAGTTTTTTTCTTCATCCTATAGTATCATGTATGGTCTAGCACTAATATGCATTTTATTTTCTTTTTTTCGGTTTTGACTTCTCATCTGTTAAAGGTTTTCTTGTTGTGTTGATGTTAGTTTGGATTTTTTTTTTCTATCTCTATCGATCCAGATTTCCCCTCGTGTCAAAATGAATGTTGTCATATACACATTTTTCCTTAGTTGTAAATTAATACATTATTGAAACATGCTAGAGTTATGCATTTTTCCTTAGTTGTAAATTAATATATGCATTTTTTCCTTAGTTGTAAATTAATATATGCATTTTTCCTTAGTTATAAATTAATACGTTATTGAAACATGCTAGAGTTATGCATTTATCCTTAGTTGTAAATTAATATATGCATTTTTTCCTTAGTTGTAAATTAATATATGCATTTTTCCTTAATTATAAATTAATGCGTTATTGAAACATGCTAGAGTTATGCATTTTCCTTAGTTGTAAATTAATATATGCATTTTTCCTTAGTTGTAAATTAATATATCCATTTTTTCCTTAGTTGTAAATTAATATATGCATTTTTCCTTAGTTATAAATTAATACGTTATTGAAACATGCTAGAGTTATGCATTTTTCCTTAGTTGTAAATTAATACATGCATTTTTCCTTAGTGGTAAATTAATACGTTATTGAAACATGCTAAAGTTATGCCTTTCTCTGTTTATTTCTCTTTATATGAGGACAAATTTATGTATCACTCGACTGATTTAATCGAAGGAGTGCTCTAAATGAGTTTTACTTTCTGTATTCTTTTCATTTTTTTTTAATTTTTTTTAATTTTTTTGTATGTGATTATGATTTAGCCATTAAATTGATATAGTTTATTGATACTTTCACCGTGCCTTTTTCAGACAACGTGGGTCTCTTTTAAGTCGGGATTGTCTTCTTTATTTAAATGGCTTAATTATTTGCAAAAAGTGTGTTGCGTTTTTCTTGGCTCGAATGTTAAATTAATTTTTGCTAGTTTTGAATGCAGCCTCTATTGGCTTATGGTGGTCTGTTCTAAAGTGTTAAATTTCCTTTTTTTTTTTTTTTTTCTCCCGTTAGATGACATGTGATCTAATTCCTTTTCTTTGTTTGGGTACAACCTGCCGGTTGAGTCTCTTGGACTCTTACTTCTACTAGTTGCATTTCAAGTTGGGCTGTGAAGGCCCAAGATTCTTTCTTTCCAAAGTCCGTCCTTCTCAAATATATTGGCAAGGATAAGGCACCAGCGAACATGTTTTGAAGTTGGATGGATGTGAGAGCAGAGGAGAATTGGAAAGATTGGGCCAAAGACCCACTCTTTATACAAAAGAATTGTATTTTTGGGCATAAGCCTATTTAGTCATTGTGTTTATTATTTTGTTAGAATTTAGGACAGGTGAAAAATTGGGCCTAAGGCCCAAAGAAATGTCTTATATATTAGACTGAGACAGGTGTAGATGACTCAAATGGGCCAAAGGCCCAAAACGAAAATGGGCCCAAATATTGGTCCAGACGGACATAAACCGAATTTGGGCCTAACTCTCTTTCTCTCTTTACTTTATTGTGCTCATTTTACTCGCTAGTATTTGTCGTTAATCTTAAGGTCAAAAAATTCAAATCCCCGAAAGACGCTTATTTCGTTTTAATAACTTTACCAAATCAATCACCTTTAAAAAGGACTTCAAGAATTTTTGCAAGGAAAATACCTCACTTAGATGTTAGTATTTCAACATTTTTCTTTTTCCCCTCTGAAATAGTTTTGACTACAAAAAAGTTCAAATTTGCAAGATGAGTTAAGTTAAATTATTTTAGCCAAATGATCGATTGTCGGATAACCACATTAGTGGACATTCTAGGTGCTTTTAAAACCTTCCTAGAATGTTAATAAGAACCTCGAACCCTTTTCAAGTTTTCAATAGATTTACTGTTTTAGTCTTTTGAAAAATAATAGTTTTCTTGATTTTTCTTAAAAAATTAAGTGGCGAATCTAAATCAGTCTAAAATATATTTTCCAAATAAAACAAGAATGATGAAATGTCTCTGCAGAAAACCTTTCCCACCTACTGATTACTCTTGTTGGTCCCGTCCGAAGGTTATCGGAAATAGTCTCTCTATCCTCACAACGTAGGAATAAGATTAAGTACACATCACCCTTGACCCCACTTATGGGATTATACCGGTTATGATGTTGTTGTGGTCCTGTCCCAACTTGGCTAAATCAATAATTTGCACCAAACATGCATGACTTTCACTTCACTCATACTATGACCTAAACAAAAAAAATCCTCCAAAAGGTTCTCTTATTGTCTCATTGTTCTGTTACTTTTAAGCCTTCCAATCAGTTTACCTTGCTTCATCTTGCAGTTAAGCTTCTCCATATTGAATTAATTCATACTCAAAATGGGATGGACAAAATCTACCAGAAGAAAACTCTCTTTGCTCATAATCACAGCCATCGTCTTAACCTTCTTAGCCTTCATTTTTCTCTTGTATACCGAAAGGATCACAACTATTTCGAGGTTTAAGCTCAATTGTCCCAAAAGAAATTCTGCAGGTGTACCATCTAGTTGATTAATTTCGATCCCAATTGCTGTAATTCTATTGTTTTTTTTGTCATTGTGAACTTTTTTTGGTTTCTTGTCTTAATAGATGATAGAGCATTGGAGAGCGATTCAATAGACAATCCAGGAGACGATATTCTTGATTTTGATCCTGATGAATGCAGTGTCAATCATGGGAAATGGATCTTTAATTCTTCGATTAAGCCATTGTACACAGACAGGACTTGTCCTTATATTGATAAACAATATTCTTGTATTAAGAATGGTCGAAATGATTCATATTATCTTCACTGGGAATGGAAGCCTGATGACTGCATGTTACCAAGGTTAGCAAGTTACTCAAATTTCAATTCTCTGTTTCTTCGTAAAATTAGTCCTATGTTGCTCAAACTTTTCAAAAAAACGCCACTAGATGTATGTTAGATCCTTCAAAAGTAGATGGAAGTTCACACAACACATTGCAAAATGACATCTTGACAATTAATTCAGGTTTGATCCCGAAGTTGCCCTGAGAAAGCTTAAAGGGAAAAGACTAATGTTTGTAGGGGATTCACTACAGAGAAATCAATGGATATCTTTTATTTGTTTGGTTGACTCTGTAATCCCAAAAGACAAGAAATCCATGAAACGAGGCCTCGTTCATTCTGTATTCAAAGCTAAGGTAATTCACCATAAAAATCTTATCTTGTTCAAGAATTTGCTTAAACAAACACGGGATTGAAGTTCGAAAAAAATGTGATGTAACAGGAATATGATGCCACCATTGAGTTCTATTGGGCACCATTCTTAGTGGAATCTAACACCGATATTCCTATTAAAAGTGATCCAAAGCAGAGAATTATCAAAGTGGACTCAATTTCTCAGCGTGCCAAAAATTGGTTAGGAGCAGACATTCTTGTTTTCAATACTTATGTTTGGTGGATGAGTGGACTCAAGACCAAAGCACTGTAAGTTCTTTAATCTCGTGGAAATTAGAATTAAGGAGCTGTCAGAACATTCTTTTCAAAACGGACTAAAAAAGTAAAGTAAGACAAATAAATTGAAACAGAGAGACTATATACATAAGAAAAAAGTTGACTGATATGCACATTATAATTTTAAACTCATTAAAAAAATGCAGATGGGGTGAATTCGAAAACGGAGAAGAAGGTTATGAAGAATTAGAAACAGCAGTTTCCTACAGAGTAGCATTAAGGACATGGGCAAATTGGATTGATTCAACAATTGATCCAAGCAAAACAAAAGTTTTTTTCACTACAATGTCCCCTTCACACCAAAAGTAAGTCGTCACGACAAACAAGCACATCAATTTCTTATTAAAATCGCGTTAAATTCTGTAGAAATTAAACTCACACAACCTTTTGCTATCAGAAATAAAGAATGGGGGAACGTAAACGGGATCAGGTGCTTCAACGAGACGAGACCAGTAACGAAAAAGGGTCACTGGGGAACTGGTTCAAATAAAGAGATGATGAATGTTGTTGCTAGTGTCATGAGGAGAATGAAAGTTCCTGTTACAGTATTAAATGTAACGCAACTATCTGAATACAGAATCGATGCACATACGTCGATTTATGGTGAATTGCAAGGCAAATTGTTAACAAATGAGCAAAGAGCAGATCCATTGCATTTTGCAGATTGTATACATTGGTGTTTGCCTGGAGTTCCTGATACTTGGAATCAGTTGCTTTTTGCATATTTGTAGCACAAAAAAGTGTAATGCTAAAAAGTCTAAATAGAGTGAAAGAAATTCTTTGGTAAATTCTTGTAACCACACTGAACGCAAAGAAATGTTTGGTTGGTCAAACTGATTTGAAAAATAATGTAATTATTTTTTAAACAATGACTTCCCGGGTTGTTTATAGGTCGGTTTGATCCAGTTTATGTATTACTAGTTTGGTTTATGATTTTTGGTTTGTAAACGGGATAAAATGATAACCAAATCAATAAGATATTCGTCATCCATTTTCAGCTGATTGCATTTTGGTTCTTAATGGTAAGTTTTTAATTTAACCGATAAGAATATGTTCCGCTATTTTATTTTATTTTTGCTTTTTTCTTGTTTTCATTTGTTCATATATATATATACACGCTTTTGTGCATAAAAATCTTACATAAATTACAAGAAGGGAAAAAAATTCTAATAACCTATTGCTAAAACAAATTTGTTTTCTTTGTGGTTAAGTAGCAAACTTGGATATAGTAGCACTAATTCAACAACTATAAAATGCAAAGAATGGAAAAACGATAAGGCATGCCACCTCATTAATCTCTTTATAGCATTGTTGAATTTTATTGTGAAGATTAGCGAGAAGATCTCCTATCATTTTTATTTCTCTTTATGTGAATCGTTCTAGCTAAAAAAATAAAATCCGTATAGGTAGTTTTTCTTTAACTTTTATAATGCTAGATTTAGGGTAAAATATAATCTATTTTGAAATTATTCTTTCCAAAACATCTTTATGAATTTTGAATAAGATAAAAGAAAACTTGAAAGGAAGAATGAAATATTCCTTCTTCAATAGAATATGTTTTTGATAAAGATTAGAGTGAAATTTACTATGTGACAACATGCGATTTGATTCAATTTAGATCGATTTTTATTTAAACTGTGACCACCTTTAGTAACAATAGTTCAATGTAATAATTCACTATTTATTAGTATATCAAATTCGCTTGTATTGATTCGTTATACATATACATCATAGAAAACAAATGCAACACATACAAAATGAATTGACTCATTAATACAGAACAAACCGATATAGTTACAAGCAAACAAATACAAAGTAACATATAACACATTTTTTTTTAAAAAAAAAGACACTAAAACTTTGTAGAGTTGAAGTAGGTACTCTCTTTATTTTTGATAAATACATAACACGTGTTTATCCGATTAGGTAATTTTTCTTCGAAAAAAGAAGGGGAAATTTTCACAAATAACCACTATAATAAATTTAATTACTATATTTCATAGTTATAATTTGCATATTTACGGGTTGTACCTACAGTTTAAGCCGTCTCGTTTATATAATTCGCGGGTGAGTTTGTATAAATCAGTTGGTACATTTGTATAATTGAATTATTTTTGTATAAACTCGAAATAACTAATTTATACAAACACAAACATTTGAACATTAAACAGTTATACAAATTATATTATACAAAAGTTATACAAATTTCAAATTATACAAACTCAAAATAACAAATTTATACAAACACAAACATCTGAACATTAAACAGTTATACAAATTATATTATACAAAAGTTATACAAATTTTGAATTATACAAACTCAAAATAACGAATTTATACAAACACAAACATCTGAACATTAAATAGTTATACAAATTATATTATATAAAAGTTATACAAATTTTGAATTATACAAACTCGAAATCCTAGCCCACGTAATTATTACTGAATATTAATCGCGAGTGGTAATTAACTAAAATTATAGCTATGATGACTAATTTTAACTTAATACAAAAAAGTGATTTCGAAATGCTTACGAATCCAAGCCCATCTGTGAAAGCCCAACAATCTCTTCTCGTATTTTCGAAGTTAGAGTTCAAATTTCTGGAAGCTTCGGGAACCTAATATAGCTGATTCCTTGTTCCCCAAGTTCCCAAAATCAGAACAAAAACAAAATTTCGACATATTTCTATAGAAAAGAATGTTGTAGGAATCAGCTATGGCGGGAGGAGGAAACTTTCTTCAGAGGGTCATTTCTTACGTAGCCAACGAGTTGATCGTCAATGGACTCGCCAACAAGTAATATATTGTTCTTTGCTTTTGGTTTATTTTCTTTTCTATTTATATTTCAGTATTTTCTGTAAAGGGCAAATGTGTATTCGAATATATTCATACAATCGATTGAAACATGTTAAACCTGTTTGCTAAACATACTCTGTTATTGTCTTCAGTTAACAATTTATAATCTAGCTCGCTCTTTTCAAGTTTGAAGTTATCACAAAATGATCGAGTAAGGTAGGGATGACGATGAGGCGGGGGCAGGGTAGTTAACAGTGTTTGCGGGTTGAGTTTAGGCCATAAATTAGCCCAACATAAAGTTTAGGGGTGTACGGAGTAAAACTCGTTAAGTTGATCAGTAATGAGGGTACATAAATTCAATCATTAATTTTTGAATTGAGAGAGTTCACCAATGTGTTTGGATTGTCCTATCAAGTGTGGGGGTTGTTGTTGTTGTTGGAGTATCCTATATCAAGTTTGGGGTTGTGGTTTTAGTATATTTCATCTTAAGCTTGCCAAAGATGGCTCTATAGGCTTGTAGGTTGTAATGATTGTGAAGATGATGGAAATTTAGCATTATCATACAGCCATACACAATCTCTATTTTATCTTCTTTTTTATTGAGAAAGTTTTTAGTATCTGTTGCACTTTTGTGTTGTGCTGGCTTGAGGGAATGATTTTCTTCCCTTCAAAGTGAGTTGTGTGTTCCTTTATGTTTTATTTTTTGATAACATTGGTGTTTGTACCATCTTGGGTGCTCTTCGACTAATTTCAATTTCAACAAATGAAAAGACAAAAAGGAATTTCTTGCAGCTTTAGTTATACAAAATATTACTATGAAGTTGTTGCATTTCTATTGTAGCTTTTTGGGCAAGTTATAGGTTCAATAGAGGCAGTCGTATTTATAAGTATTACCACTTCTCGCTTACGTTGCTGACTACTTGTAGACCTCCTTGTTGATAGAGTGAAAATGATGTTGTGTGCCAGGAACTAATTTTGTAGGGAGTGTTTGGAATTACTTCATGTGACTGACCTATCAAAAGAAAAAAAAAACACGTGACTAGTTCTCTGTTTAAAAGGATGAACTATTCCTACAACAAGTGGAAACAGATCCTGCTGCTACCATGGGAAATCTATTTTTTCTTTCTTTTTGGGATGTCCTCTAGTATGAAGCCTGAGATATTATACTGATTGATTGTCATGAAAATATGTCCACTAACTGTATCTTTCTTTTAATCTCAGCCAAACTTTTCAAAGGTTTGCCGTAAGGACCTCGAAGAGAATAGATGATATATCTAAAATTGGTAACTAATAAACCAATATCTCTTCCTTGTTCTAGTCAAGTTTTCAGGCTGTTCTGAGCACATCTGTTTTCATACATGCAGCTGTGCAGACTACCTCGAAGAGAATAGATGATCTATCTAAAATGGGTAACTAATATACCAATATCTCTTCCTTATTCTAGTCAAGTTTTCAGGCTGTTCTGAGCACATCTGTTTTCATACATACAGCTGTGCAGACCAAGCGAAAAATTGCTGACCAGATCAAGGATGCGTCAAAAAACTTTGAGGTTTTAACTGTGAAACTCTTAAAAGTAATTATAACGAGTCTCAAACTAATGAGTAATTTACTAACTGATAATTTTTCTGCAGTCTTTCAAGAACAAGTAACTTGGAAGCAATGGTGTAAGGATGTACAAAGTTTCCTTTTTTCTCCCTAACTAATATTTTGAAGAAAATTGAGTCCTTGTTTCTGTGTGACTACAAAGCCTCGAGGATAATTGCAGTTCTGTAATGTGGCTTTGTTGCACATGGCGGTGTAGAAGTGATCTTAGTAATGATGCCATAATGTTGCATCGTATTGTTTTCCCATTTTTGTCGCTTTTGTGATGCGTTTTGCAAAGTCGCTTGTCAATTTCGAATCATGCCTCTAGAAAGCATGTGAAAAAAGTGCACAGAGTAGTTGCTCAAACTTTGGTGAATCTATGCTCTATAGCTTGGCATTTTATCTTTTATGTACAGGAGAGGCTATGAGAATTGAGAACTATGCACACCTTTAGTCTTGTACTGAATTTTCTACAAGCACACAGATTTTGGAAAAGCATTTGTTCATTCTTTTTGTAAGCTTAAATTAGCCTTGTGATTTGACCCTCTTTCTTTGTAGGTTTGGCCTTTCATATGCCCATGATCATAAATCATAATTTAAAAATATCAAGTCATCTTAAAATACAAAAATAAAATTAGGTTAAATATTTAATTGACCTATGTAAAACTAGAACATATATCCAATATTATTGTTAGCCTTTAGTGTCGAATTGATCTTTTTTTCTTTATTATTAATAGTATTGCTTTGAGTTTTTTTTTTGAGTTACTAAGATATGTGGGCTATCTATAGTTCTTATTGAATTATTTAAAAAAATTTGTCTAAAACATGAAATAATATGTTAAGATAAAAATTCTGATAAAGTTTAAGAAATATTTGTAAATTATATCACAATTGTATACATATAATGTTATAGATTGGTTTGAATTCTTTTTAGTTAAAACCAAATCAAACTAATTATGATCCATTTTTTTTCAATATCAAACCACTAATCAATTGTTATTATTCAATTCAACTCAAATAATCAATTTAGTGCAGTTTATCGGTTTTCCTTTGTACCCCTAATACTCATTATGAAGTGTGCATGGCTAATTTTGAACCAGTCTTTTCTGATGACCTAACAAGTTCAAATGGTTAGACTGTCTACGTCCAATGAGAGTTTATGTACACGCTAGAGGATTATAGTGACTTTTTTTTTTTGGTTTTCCACTTGATGTTCGGAGCTCATATTAGAGCCCCGATTAAATTCGGATTGCGCACGGCAGGGCCTATTCGGGAGTGGCGCTCCCAGCAAAATTTTCTCCATACTCAGAATTCAAACTCGAGATCTCTAATTAAGAGTGAAACAGTTTTACCACTACACCACAACTCATGGTGTATAGTGACAAAACTGCTTCTTATAAAGTCTTGCCAAGATGTACAAGTTAGGTTTTATTTTTTATTCAATTAAAGTCAACATTTGTTACTTAGAAATTAGAATACTACAAATGAATATTTTTTTTAAAAATAAAATAAAAAATAGAGAAAACATAAATGGGGCAGGACTTTTTTTTTTTGAAAAATGCTGAACAGAGCAGAGCAAGGCAGGTAAAAATTTTAACGGGTGAAGGTTTATCCACTCTGCCCTATTTACATCCTTATTAATATATATAGTGTTTAAGAGTCGTCCCACTTGACTCTAGTGTTATGACCTTTGAGGTCGAACCATTTTTCGTGTGTTTTGACTAATTCCACGGGATATTTATCAACTTCCACTATCAACAACATATATGAGGTAACTGTCCACCCAGACTAGGACAAGTGAGAAGAAACACCTATTTTTTGTTTATCTTCATTGAAATTTGAATATGAGATTTTATGGGTTTCAACCATTTCATTAACCATTAGGCAACACCTTCGGGTGCAACCCCAAATCCCCAATTGTATTTGGCTCTTTGCTTTTATTAATATATGAGAATCTTGAGTTTGCATCATCTTGGAAACTCAAAATCATGCACCCAAAACAAATGGTTTTGCTTGCTTTTTATATCTGTGTGTTAATATTGAAATTAACCATGGCCCAAACCATCACTAGAGGTACCAATGTCACAAAACCAGGATGCCCTAAGCAGTGTGGGAATGTAACGGTTCCGTACCCATTCGGTATTGGCTCAGGCTGTGCTTTTGATTCGGGGTTCGAAATTGACTGCAACATTTATATTAATGGTTCTCAGAAAGCCCTTATAGGAAAGTACAATATTGAAGTGTACGACATTTCGGATGCTGAATTGCGCATCTCCAGTGACTTTGGTTGGAGATGTTATGACTCCACCGGAGCTCTGCTCGATCAGGATATGGTTTCCATCACATTTTTAGAATCAAGTCCGTATAGTTTCTCTGCGCTGAATAGGTTTACTGTAGTTGGTTGCGATGACTATGGTTCCATCTCGGGGCCTAACAACTTTGAGTATGGCTGCAATGTCAGCTGTACAAGCAAAGAGGATGTGATGAACGGAGGAGAGTGTATGGGAAAAGGCTGCTGCCAGAAACAGATTCCTAAGGGATTGAAATACTATAACACAACCATGTCTAGCACCGGAAACCATACCGACATTTGGTCATTTAATTCATGTGGCTATGCATTTCTGGGTGAGGCTGATCGCTTCCTTTTCCGAGGCTTGCCAGATCTAGGTGATGATCTAACTGTTGATTATTTTTATGAGAGGTTAAAGGCCACTGTGCCCATTGTCCTGGACTGGGCCATCGGGAGTCTTACTTGCGCGCAAGCTCTGAAAAGAGAGGATTATGCTTGTAGAGAAAATAGCCACTGTGTTGATTCGGATACCGGTCTTGGTGGCTACCGCTGCAGCTGTAATACAGGCTATCATGGCAATCCTTATCTCAATCAAGGCTGCCAAGGTATATATAGGAACAAATTTGACACCTTTAAACCTTTATGCTGCATATTTGATCAACTCATGTGGTTTGATATAACAGTATTCTATTTATTTGGTTTTGCCAGATATTGATGAATGTGCTGATCCAAGCACCAATTTGTGTGAAAGGATATGCATAAACATCCCGGGGAGTTATAATTGCTCTTGTCCTGATGGATATACCGATGATGGCAAAAATGATGGTCGTGGTTGTATTCCTCCCTACTCTGTATTCCCATGGATCAACTTCTCTTTAGGTAAATATCTTGGAAAACTTTCATAACCACAAATTTTGGTATTTATGATGATTATGATCTAAGACAAAGATCAACTCAATTTTTTTTTCTTTTTGAAATCCAGACTTTGTTTGAATAATACAGAATGCTTTTTGGAACAATAAAAGTTAAATTCCACCTAATTATTCAGGTATCGGAATCGGCTTTATCTCCCTAGTGGTTGGGATAACCTGGCTCTATTTCAGCATCAAGAAAAGAAAATTGATTAAAGTCAGAGAGAAGTTCTTCCAACAAAATGGTGGTTTATTATTGAAACAGACAATCTCCACTAAAGAGGGTGGTGTGGAAGCAACAAGAATATTTACAGCTGAGGAGCTCAAGAAAGCTACAAACAATTATGCCAATGACAGAATTCTTGGTCGTGGTGGCAATGGGATTGTATATAGAGGTGTGCTACGTGATACTAGCATAGTTGCCATTAAAAAATCTAAAACTGTGGACGAGAGTCAAATTGAGCAATTTATCAATGAGGTGGTCATTCTAACTCAAATCAATCATCGGAACGTGGTAAGACTCTTTGGATGTTGTTTGGAAGACGAAGTTCCTTTATTGGTTTATGAGTGTGTCTCTGAAGGAAATCTTTACGAGCACATTCACAACCAACGTGGAGAGGGTTGGTTAACTTGGCAAAACCGTTTGAGAATCGCAGCAGAGACAGCAACTACACTTGCTTACCTTCATTCATTTGCATCCATGCCTATAATTCATAGGGATGTTAAGTCTGCCAACATATTGTTAGATAATGTTTACACAGCTAAAGTGGCAGATTTTGGAGCATCAAGGTTAATTCCTCTGGATCAAACACATGTGGCTACATTGGTTCAAGGGACATCAGGGTATTTGGATCCTGAATATTTTCGCACAAGTCAACTGACTGACAAAAGTGATGTTTACAGCTTTGGAGTAGTTCTGGCAGAACTTTTGACAGGGTTGAAACCTGTAATTAGAGATAAAAACGATGAGCAAAAGAATTTGGCTGATTATTTTGTTTCGTCCTTGAATAACAATCTCTTATTTCAAATTATTAATTGTCGTGTTCTGCAAGAAGGGAATCTTGAGCAACTTCAAAAGATGGCTGAGCTGGTGAAGAACTGTCTTAACTTGCACGGAGAAGATAGGCCTACAATGAAGGAAGTGGCTATTGAACTTGAATGTTTGAGGAAGTTAACTGGAGTCTCTGTGTCTAATCAACATGGACAGGGAGATAATGATCAGGATGACTTCTCAGATCTTTACACAGTTCCAATAGACCCCTATGGAAATACTCCCAATTCAGATAGTTCTCACATACTGCATCCTACATACATTCCAAGTTGATGTTATGTAGGCTCCTTTCCCTTTTACTGTCAATTTAGATTTTTCTTTAAGATGCAGTGTTGGAGATTTTCGCACATTTCATATACAGTACCTTTTGATGATACGTGTCCATTTTTATTGCTAGTAAATCTGATTAAATTGTCGGGAAAAAAATCACCCTCCTAGCAGCAAATTTAAGGATTGTTTTAGACCACAAGTTTCAAAAGTTTTCTTTTTCTTTCTTAAATATCGTGCCAAGTCAAATGATGCCGCATAAAATGGAACGGAAACACTATGAGGGTAAGATGTGGTGGAGGATTCCCACTCCAACAAAGATGACTTCTAGGAGTCAGAAACCTAAAATTTGGCTTTGTTGCATATGGCAATGTAGAATTGGTCTCAGTAGTAATGTCATGTTGCATTGTATGTGCTATTTTTTTCCCTTTGTGATGTGTTTTGCAAGTCGCTTGGATTTCCTGTACGCGATTCATGTCTCTATAAAGCATGTGAAATAAATGCACTTCTTCCATGTAATATTGGCAAGCATATAGGATATGGAATTTATTATAGCTGTCTTTCAAATATTCAAAAAGAGTATCCAGAGTTTGAACAGAGTAGCTTGGGCAATTCTTCCTTATCCAAATATTTGTGCCTCTAGTATTGCCTAGACAACGTTTTCCCTAGTTATGTCCATAACATATTTGTTTAATGAATATAAGAAAGTATTGATTATATTCCGTGGGTATTTAGAGGATGTTTTTCTTTTTGGTTTTTGTGTTTCTCATATACAGATAACAGATCATATCTCTACGCCGCTGAAATATTAAATATTGTTTACAGACAGCAATTCCTCTGTTTGATGATTCTGAATTTCAAAAACAAAGTTCTTCAAACACTAAGTAGACTGGAATTAGGATTACAGACTAAAACGCTGTTAAATTTTTTGGTTGTTTATGGACATTTTATCTTTAATATACAGGAGAGGCTGTTAATTTGCTGCTCTAACTATGGTGAGTTTTTGCAAATGTTAGAATACTTTACATACTTTGGATTATCACATTTTTGGCCTATGTGTAACAACAGAGGCGAAATCAGGATTGTAAAATGGCGGAGGCACTATTAAAGTTGAATGTGAGTTAATGAAGAAACGATACTTCATCAAAAAATATTGTCAAACAAGTATAAACATAGTAAATTAAGGGGGTGATACAAAAGTGTCAAATATCA
Organism: Solanum verrucosum; assembly: GCF_900185275.1. NCBI lineage: Eukaryota > Viridiplantae > Streptophyta > Magnoliopsida > Solanales > Solanaceae > Solanum > Solanum verrucosum. The sequence continues at coordinate 45,770 of NW_026020401.1, forward strand.
AATGGGAATTTTGTCACAAGTAAGCTAAAATTAACAAAATCAACAAGGAAATCTAAGCAATGAGAGGGGGATTCTTGGGATGTGACCGGAATACGGGTTAATCTAAATTATTGGGTACATGCTTTCGATAGAAAATTTATAGAGTAATAGTGACTAGGCTAAACTTTATGTGGAAATAAGTTCTCTCTCAAGCAACTTACCCCGTTTCAAATGGGTTCCTCTCGGACACCCACTTGCCGCATGAAGACCAACCTACGTCTTACCCCACTCACTCTCTCGAGCTGAGTGTTAGGATATGGGACTAGGGTTCACTCTCTCAAGCTGAACCTCATGTCGAGCCACTCCTTAGGCCATCAATCTAGTAGTCTTGGTTTCACGACTTCTCTCTCGAGCAACCCAAAAACACATAAATAAACTTGTATTTGCAACTACAAATTTGTTAAATTCATCCACAACTACTAGACGAAATCACCATTAAACTACATCTAATCTATCAACAAGCAAGACCCAACAATTATCTTAACCCATATTCGCTAAATCACACCCCAAGAATTGGGGTTTTTAGCCACACATCAAGAGATAGAAATTTATACCTAAATGAGCTTGCATTCAAATGGGTATGAAGATTTAAGTCTTGTTACAAGCCAAGAATGAAGAATCCAAGAGACACAACTCCAAATCTAGAAAATGAAACCCTCTCAAACTTAGAGCAAAAATATCAAAAAGTACTATTATATATGAAAATTATAACAATTGTTCGACTCTTCAAACTAAAACTCTAACTAGTATTTATAGTTATTACAGATTTGTGCTGCAGCGGATCGTTCGGCGTCATTAATCGGAATCGCCGATCAACTCGGCGATTTCGCCCTTTAGTGTAGTTCACCGCCATCTTGTACCAGCCTTCAGCATCAGAATCGGCTTTATCTCCCTAGTGGTTGGGATATCCTGGCTCTATTTCAGCATCAAGAAAAGAAAATTGATTAAAGTCAGAGAGAAGTTCTTCCAACAAAATGGTGGTTTATTATTGAAACAGAGAATCTCCACTAAAGAGGGTGGTGTTGAAGCAACAAGAATATTTACAGCTGAGGAGCTCAAGAAAGCTACAAACAATTATGCCAATGATAGAATTCTTGGTCGTGGTGGCAATGGGATTGTATATAGAGGTGTGCTACGTGATACTCGCATAGTTGCCATTAAAAAATCTAGAATTGTGGATGAGAGTCAAATTGAGCAGTTTATCAATGAGGTCGTCATTCTCACTCAAATCAACCATCGAAACGTGATAAGACTATTTGGATGTTGTTTGGAAGATGAAGTTCCTTCATTGGTTTATGAGTATGTCTCTGAAGGAAATCTTTACGAGCACATTCACAACCAACGTGGAGGGAGTTGGTTAACTTGGCAAAACCGTTTCAGAATTGCAGCCGAGGTAGCCACTACACTTGCTTACCTTCATTCATTTGCGTCCATGCCTATAATTCATAGGGATGTTAAGTCTGCCAACATATTGTTAGATAATGCTTACACAGCTAAAGTGGCAGATTTTGGAGCTTCAAAGTTAATTCCTCTGGATCAAACACATGTGGCTACATTGGTTTTAGGAACTTCAGGGTACTTGGATCCTGAATATTTTCAGACAAGTCAACTGACAGAGAAAAGTGATGTTTATAGCTTTGGAGTAGTTCTGGCAGAACTTTTGACAGGGTTGAAACCTATCATTAGAGATAGAAACGATGAACAAAAGAATTTGGCTGATTATTTTGTTTCATCCGTGAATAACAACCACTTATTTCAAATTCTTGATCATCATGTTTTGCAAGAAGGGAATCTTGAGCAACTCCAAAAAACAGCTGAGCTGGTGAATAACTGTCTTAAATTACACAGAGAAGATAGGCCTACAATGAAGGAAGTGGCTATTAAACTTGAAGATTTGAGGAAGTTAACTGGAATCTCTTCGTCTAATCAAAATGGACAGGGTGATAATGATCATGATGAATTTTCCGATTTTTACACAGTTCCAGTTGACTCTTACGAGAATACCCCCAATTCAGATAGTTCTTGTATATTGCTTCCGAAATACAGTCCAAGTTGATCTAATGTAAGTTCCTTTCCTTTTTCCTCTCAGTTTAGATTTTTCTTTTAAGATGCAGTGTTGGAGATCTTTGCAGATTATATATGGCCGACCTTTTAATGATAAGAGTTTTTTTTTTCTTTTGTTGCATATTGCATTTTGACAAAATCCAATAGTCAAATCATTTGAAACAAATTTTATTTCAAGCCAACCTTACCTCAAAATGTGAAGAGTAGAGCGTTAGATAACATAGAAAAGCTGCAATGTAAACAGAGAATCATTGCTTATTTTATCTTTCAGTTTCCACTCTCATTAGACCAAAGTCCAAACCCAACAAAGATGACTTAAAACGCAACTAATAACATCTTAAGGATTTGGGAATCAGAACCTAAAATTTCGAATCAGGTTCTTCGGATGTCAGGATTATGTTAGCATTATTTTAACTCCATATTCATAGTAGTTGTTTGACATAGATTTCCTTCTTGATTATATCTGGTTTTCATTGCTGCTAAAGTTACAGCCTTTAACGGCAAATGCATTCCCAAAATGACTGGTTTTGAGTTTTGACCTTTGGCATCCATTTTCGGTTGTCGATAAATCCAATTAAATTACCACTAAAACTCACAAGCTTTAACAGTAATTGTTTAGCTGCTGCAATTATAATAGCTGCTAAATCCAATCCGAAAATGTCTAAATATGCACTTTTAACATCCATTTTTATTGCTGGTAAATCCAATTAAATTGTTGGAATCATCCTCTTAACCACAAATTTAAGGTGCATTATATTCTAAGACATTGAAGTTTTTAGCGGCAGTTGCAATGGAAATCAACACTATATAGAAAATAGTCTTAAAAATGCACTACTTAGGGACTAGGAGAATACTCGCTTCAAGAGACCTCATGCATACTACAAATGCCCTCTACTTCTTGACAAAGTAATCTGATCCGTTGCTACTATTTGCAGCTGCAAATATGATTAGATTTGTTGTGCACATGAAATGCTTTTTTTTTATATCAAATTGAAGATCACATGAGGTAAAATATTTTCATATTATGCATTGAAATTTTTATGAATATTTTATTTCTCCAAATAAATTGTTTTTTTTATGTACAAAAAATGTGATGAACATATCTTTTGATATCTATATTTCTTGTTTAACAGTGATGATTTAATCTTGATGTCGAGCAGAGTTGTTATATGAATACTTGTGAAGTTCATGATTATTTATTTTCTTCCATTTTGAATCTCCAGGTAATTATTTTTCTAATTTTAAGATTGCCTTTCTCTTTTCTTTTTTTCCATTTCTATTTCATTTTTGTTTTTTTGGTGAAAACGTTTGAGTTCTTATACCATGAAACTTATTTATTTTCTTTTCATATTTGCCTTTTTCCATTTATCAGGTATGTTTCTTGTAAATTTCTCAACTCTTTAAATATAGGTAGTAAGAATACTCTTTGCAATAATAAATAAATATTATTTACAAAACAATAACATGCACTCTTTATTTATCGATATATAATTTATTCCCTTTTGAATCAAGTTACCGTGAATTTTTAATTGCAATTTTTTAGAATTAGATTTTTCCCGATTCAAGAATCTCTTAATATACTTTCTAATTAGTAATTATATGAATATTTAATACTACAGAATAGTAATTATGTAGGAATAAAAGGCTAGAGAATTTACATAATCTCAAAAATATCCAATTATGAATATATGTTGTAATCAATATAATGCAGTTAGAGAACATTTTTACTATCATAAATACTACTACTAGGTATCCGTAATTGTTATTTTAATTTTAAAATTGTCTTTCTCTTCTTTTTTTTTCTCATTTCTATTTCATTTTTGATTTTTTGGTCAAAACGTTTCAGTTCTTATAATACCATGAAACTTATTATTTTTTTTCATATTTGCCTTTTCCCATTATATTTAATTAATAATTAGATATTAAATAATAGCATATTAAACAGTTGCACCACTCATCAAAATCCGTTCCTATTCTCTTCAACCACATTAATAAACCAAGAAGATATAATTCCTCATTAAACAACCGTATAATGTCATTAGGTAAAAACCTTTTCATTTTCTCTTATTTATTTTTTATATTTAAGAATCCAAAAAGACATAATTTTACATTAAATATTATATTTCAAATCAGTTATAAGTCTTTTCACATCTCCTAATATCTCCTATTTATATTTAAATCATATTACCACTCTGTATCTAATTGTATGAGCAGTAGAACCTGAACTTAAGTAAGGTGGACCAGTACTTTTATTGTTCTCTTTTTCTTTTCTTTTTTTTATGAAAATACTTTTGTTTTATTAAGTCTTAATTTGATGTCTAATTATATGAATGCTGGAATCTAAACTTATGTAGAGGGAGTAATACTTTTATTTTATGTTTATTTATCCTTTGAAAATACTTCTATTTCATTGAACTTTTATTTTCTTAGATGTAATTTTTTTTTAGGTTGGTTCATAAGTATGTATATACACAAATTCAAAGTTATCTTTTCTTTTATATGCATTTATTTTTTGCACCATATAATTGTTGGTTTATAGTGTTTTCTTTTTTCTACCATATTGTTAATATCTCACAAATGATTGTGCTATATTTCATAATTCAAAATTTACAAATGACAGAATTAATAATTTTGAATGAGTCAAAGAAGACGAAGGGTACATATTCATGTCAATTAAATATTTAAACAATGATTATTTTTATAACAGATAAATACTAATTTTTTTGTAGGTGTACACTATGAACTTGATAATGATCTACTAACCATCCGATGGAAGACATATGTTGATCGAATTTCTCTACAACTATTACAAAACACTACTCTCCTTCGACGACAACTTATCGATATGTATGCATCTATAAAGAAGTGGAGACTACTATTTCTTAAAAAGAAGACAGAAACTTTAAGGCATTAAATATTTTACAACTATAATGCCGATATTGAAATTATGTGTTGTGACATATTAAAAAAAAGTATTCTTAACAAGTTGAATAATTGATATATTATAAGAATTATATATTTGAAGTCGTTGTAGTATTACGTTTGAAATTCACTTGATAACAATATTTTTGTATGATGTGCCTTGCAATGATGATAATATCAGTTGAATATAATCGTTCCTTGATTCGAGCTTGTATTTTACACATCGTATACTTATATTTTAGAAGTATTTATACTAATTAACACCGTATACACGTGCAACGCTCGTGTTCGAAAACTAGTAAAGAGAAAATTTCAGAAATAGCAAAGATAATAGACATAATAAGATTTTATAGTTTTAATTTTAGTAATTGCACTCTATATATAGTTATAGTTCTGTTCGTTATGGAGGTTGCGGTTTGTATATTTTGCTTGTCTGTTTGTATATTTCATTTGCGAATATACAAACAAAGTAAGTACATACAAAATTTTGTATTTATATATTAGGAGTTTTGCAGAACTCCGTTTGTATATTTCGCTTGCCAATATAAAAACATGGTAATTTATTATGAATTATTCATAAATCGTATGCAAATAGTTAGGGTAAGCATATACAAATTGTAGATTTATACAATCAGGAATCGAATTATACAAATTCTAGATTTATATTATTAGGAAATCGAATAGCAAAATTTCGCAAAACTATAACCACAAATTAAAAATAATCAAAACTACAGATATATTACATAATATACACTAGATAATTGTCATTTCGCGTAATTTTCCCTATATGAACCTCACTTATCAGGAAGTGTGCATGAGTACCCATGTTGAACCAGTCTTATGCCATGACATTTCAAGTACAAATGGTTAGATTTATCCATTCAATTGTCTATCTCTAGCAAATAACATCCAAGTACTATTTTAAATTTTATTAAACAGTATAGTTGTGCGCACAAAAATAAATTATTACGTTATGAAAGTTATATGTCTTTATTGGAGTTTAGTTATGAAAGTTATATGTCTTTATTGGAGTTTACCTACGAGTTTTTCTTTTTTAAATAAGAAATAAAAAATAAAAATCTTTGAGTTCTAAGATTGAGATTTTTCAAAATATCAACTTGAATTTAGGTAGTGTAATTTAACTATTTCACCTTTCTTTGATGTTTATATTTACTTATTACTATTATTTGTTTGAATCCGTCATGATGAAGCAATCAAAGGACGTATAGTGATGTTATGGTTGACATTTTTGTTGTAATATGCAAAAATCTTATGGTTGATTTAAAAATTTACTAGCTAAATAATCTATAAGTAAATCATTATTTGATATTATACATATAAAAAATATGTAATGGTACGTTTGTTGTATTGTGGCATCAATGCTACGATATAATTTTGTTTTAATCCGTTCAATTTTTATTTTGAGTTCAGATATTTCTATTAGATCTTCTTGGATGTTTCTTATAAAGTTTGGAACAGTTGAAAAGTATCCTTTTTGTTCACAATTATAGTACAAAGATATACCATAAGTTTGAGTTATACTTCACTCAAAACTCATCACAATCATATTATATATATACTTCAAACTAATTATAGAAGTAAACATCTACTAAATGTATATATAAATTAGCTATGTAGTTGACTTTTTATGTATACACAAATTAATAATTTACAACAAACTCCTCGAAGATGAAGTTGTCCTATCACAGTCGATGTATACTTCAATTAAATTATAAAAGTATACATCAATTAACTATATTGCATATCAATTAGATATACAATCAACTTCATATGTCGATCTTTACATATCTTAAATTAGGATAAAAATATTGTCCCTCCCACAGTTTCATCCTTATTAGTCGGTTTTTGTATACTGTCCAATTCTTACCATCTTACCGAATAAGAAAATCATAATTCATAAATAAGTAACAAAATATCGCAAGACGTCATATTAATTAAGTAATCTCATATTTTTATTTTTTGATATAAATAAATATTTGTGATTACACGTTATTATTAATTTTCAAATACACAAAATTTCACAAAGATTCAATGGTACAATAAATCAACAATTGTATTAATTAATTATTATTCAATATAATCCTTCAAATAGTAAGAACAATCTCTTCACGTCTAGTGTGTCTCTTACAAAATTTAAAATTATGGATCTTTTTAAAAAAAATATTAAAATCATATACTTGGAGTTGAAATCCTGCCCTTCAGGCTTCAATAGGATTTGAAATTTAAAATCAAAATATAAATTAATTAAAATTCATTATTTATTCAAATATCATAAATAAAGATTGATTTGAAATTAATATTTGAACTCCAAATTATATAACCAAACGCCTACTTATAAATTATTTTTCAAAGAACATAGTGGTTTACAAAAGTCTAATCTCTGATACATGTTGGCTCAATATAACAAACCTTACTCATTATGAAGCGTGCATGACCCATGCATGTTGAACCAGTCTTATCCCATCACCTTTCAAGATCAAATTGTTAGCTTTATTAATATTCAATTATCTGTCACTAGCAAAGAACATCCAATTACTATTTTAAATTTTATCATACAGTATAATTGTGTATGCACAAAAATAGATTATTATGTTATGAAAGTTATATGTCTTTGTTGGAGTTTACCTACGATTTTTCTTCTTTTTAAAAATCTTTTGAGTCCTAAGATTGAGATTTTTCAAAAGGGATAAAGCATAAGTATATATCCCCTACACTCTGATCGAAATTCTAGAGACACACCTTAACTAAACTAAGGTCATATTACCCTGAACTCAATTTTGTACACCTTTTGGCTTATGTGGCACACTCCGTGACTCCACGCAGTTCAAGCGCGTGGGAGATATTTGGATGCAACGTAAGCCAAAAGGTGTATAAAATTACAAAAAAATGTGTTCAGGGGGGTAATAGGACCTTAGTTTAGTTAAGGTCTGTCTCTGGAATTTCGATAATAGTCTAGGGGTACTTCCGTACTTGTACCTTTTCCCTTTTCAAAAGGGAAAATGCATATGTACCCCCCCAACCTATGCCCGAAATCTCAGAGATATACTTATACTATACTAAGGTCCTATTACCCCCCCCCCCCCCCCGAACTTATTTTATAAATAATTTTCTACCCCTTTTCGACCTATGTGGCACTATCTTCTGGGTCCAGTGCGTGTTGACAATTTTTTCAAAATATCTGGTTGATAGTGCCACGTAAGCAGAAAAGGGGTAGAAAATTATTTTTAAAATAAGTTCGGGGGGGGGGGGGGTAATAAGACCTTAGTATAGTATAAGTGTGTCTCTGAGATTTAAGGCATAGGTTGGGGGTACTTATGCATTTTCCCTTTTCAAAATATCAACTTGAATTATGTTGGTGTAATTATTGAGAAAATTTCTTCAATGGGTAATTAGAGTTTTACCTATTTAAAGTGATTTAACAGATAAATTTTAAAAGAGCAACTTTCACATATAGCAAACACAAAAATCATATTTGTATGCTATAACTATAGTTTGCATAATTGCGCTCCATAGCAAACATAAATATGTATATTTCGCTATACATATACAAAAGAAAGTAGTTATATATAATCTGTTTCTGTTTCGGTAATACATATACAAAAGATCAATTGTATAATCTGTATTTGTATAAAGAGAGAAAGAGAGAAAGGCAAAAGAGAACTAGGCAGGGGAATATTTATATTGTATAATTATAAGTGTATATGACGAAGATATATGTATTTGCATGTGTGTATACAATTTTCTCTCACTTTATACAAACAGAAACACAATTTATACATTTTTGTTTGTATAAGCGAGAGAGGCAAAGGAGAGACTGGCGAGCGAGATCTGGGAGAGGGGAGAGAGGGGAACGAAAATATATGTATATATACAATTTTCTCTCGCTTTATACAAACATAAACACATTTTATACATTTGCGTTTGTATAAAAAGCGAGAGAGGCGAGGGAGAGAACGAGAGTGGCGAGCGAGATTCACCAGGAGAGAGGCGAAATAACAATAGTTTGTTATGGGATACAATTAAATCAAATTAGGTTTATAGCATTTAATTGAATTAATAGTTTGCTATTATATACAATTTTCTCATTTTGAAATGCAACAAGACAATGCTATTGACTTCGTCCAAAGATGACCTACTAATTGAGTATCTAACTCTGAAAAGGTTAAATAAACGTCAGAGCGACTCAAACATTTGATGATTTAAAGTAAAAAAAAAAAAATTGAATCGAAGGCCTTATAATTTTTGAATAATAGTTACTAATACTTTTTTTTAATTTAAAGTTAGTTTCTTCATCTAATCTTTTTTAAAATGCAAAGTTGATAATATATTTCTTAAAAAAATATTTTAAGATGTAAAGTTGATGATATATTTATTTAAAAATTATTTCAAGATGCAAAGTTGATAATATATTTCTTAAAAAAATATGCTAAGCTTCAAAGTTGTATCTTTGTTTTTAGATGAAATTTTTTACTTGTTCTATAAATAGTACTTCTTTCGTTTCAATTTGTTTGTCTGATTTTGATTTATCACAAAGTTTGAAGTTTAATAAGAAATTAAAGAAACCTTCTGAATCTTGTAGTCATAAACTTAAGATTGAAACAAACTATTCAATTTTTCAAAATTATTTTTAAGAATACTTATAATAATCTTATTATTGCTAAAAAAATAAAAAAATACCATTCAAATTTGAGAACCTAAAACAAGTGCTTTATTTTTCAATGCATAGATCTCATGACGTTTGAATGATTTATCAAACATACGTAATTCTTAATAAGGTACTTCAAACAACTTTTTAAATATAAAAAACACATTTGAAAATTATATCCATTATGCTATAATGGATTTTTTATATATAAAATTTTATTGGATTTTTTAAATTATTATTATTAAATAAAGGAAGGGAGATTACTGGGTGGAAAATCAAACTCTCTCCAATAAGATGAAAATTAGATAGCCAATCAATTGAGTTAGAACTAAAATTCCCCTATTAGAAATAATTATTATTTTAGCACTTGCTATTTATTTTTTATTTATTTCTATAGTAGAATGCGAACATAGAGTTTAAATAATAATCATGTTGCTTCTTAAAAGGTTTTTTTTTTCTTCATGTGAGGGATACGTGCAACGAGTGAACATTTAAAATAATTTAACTAAAACATTTAAAAAATGAAGCAACATGATTATTATTTATTTACGTACTCTCTTCTCAATGATCTTGTAAGAAGTTTTGGATGTCAAACTTTAAGTTATTTTTTTCCCATTAATGATCAAAGGAGACAGTTCAACTAAATAAAAGTAAAAAACACTAAATTTAAGTATGGGCCAATTAGAGTACGTGGTCATATTACCAACGGACGTAGTGAAGTGGATGAGGCTACTCCTTTAATTTCTTCATTAGAGGTTTTGATTTCTAATCCTAGCCTAGGTATGAATACTAGAGATTGACTCATTGATTTAGGAGTTTAAAATTTATCTTGATGTTTCATGTTCAAACTTCATACGTCACAATTTTATTTTTTAAGCACCCTTTGTGAAGATTATGAATCCATCATTATCCCTAAACAAGCCTCTATTCGACATGAATCCGTATTCGTTGAATTTCAATACGAATATCAAACACCAGAAAAAAAAGTACTTGTGCATTACAAGATGAAAAACTAGCAAGACTAGAGAAAATTCGTGGCTTTAATTGGTTTCATATCTACTTATCCTCACAGGAGTAGAGCTATAATTAAGGGTCGTCCCAACTTGATCTAATATTTAAGGCATGATTCATTATGAACCGGGTTCTTAATTAGGCATGATTGATCCCAATTGTCGTTAGCTCTTTGCATTAATTAATATAGTAAGTTTTTGCAAATACGGTTTTTATTTTGAAGTGATTTTTAATTTTTAATTTATTAAAATCAACGATTTTAATTTTTTCTTATGTTTCTCATTCAATAAAAAATTGTAGGTCAAAGTACTTTTAGTTATGAGTTGTGTAGTATCTTATTCGGAAGATATAAGTTGATTAAAATAATAGAACGCAAAAGCTAACAATTGCAAATCTTTATCAATAATGAATCGAACAATAAAAGAAAAAAAAATACTAAAAAGGACATAAAACTTGATATATCTTGGTCAATTGACCTACTTATAAAAGAAAACATAAAAATTAAAAGCAATCGAGAGAACGAAATCTGGGAGAGGGGAGAGAGGGGAACGGAAATATATGTATATATACAATTTTCTCTCGCTTTATACAAACACAAACACATTTTATACATTTGCATTTGCATAAAAAGCGAGAGAGGCGAGGGAGAGAACGAGAGTGGCGAGCGAGATTCACCAGGAGAGAGGTGAAATAGCAACAGTTTGCTATGGGTACAATTAAATCAAACTATGTATATAGCTAGGGGTGTACAAGTCAAACTGTAAAGTCAAACCGAACCGACGAACCAAATCAAACCGAAAAAAAAAAAACTGATTTGTGGTTTGGTTTGGTTGGTTTGGCGGTTGAAAAAAAAAACCAACCACTCTTGGTTTGGTTTGGTTTGGTATTAAAAGAAAAAAAGTCAAACCGAACTCAAACCAAACCAACATAATATATTATTTATAAAGTATTATTTATAATCTACTTTGTTAATATATTTTTAGTTACTTTATAGTTTTCAATGTTTATATATTTTATTTCAAATTTGGGCTTGTAAAATTTTGTAAATATTATTTATAATCTACTTTGTTAATATATTTTTAGTTAGTTTATAGTTTCATGTTTATATATTTTATTTCAAATTTGGGCTTGTAAAATTCTGTGTGTATATATATATATATATATATATATATATATATATATATATATATATATAATTTAATTTAATTTATAGACAAAAAATATTATTTATAATCCACTTCGTTAATATATTTTTAGTTAGTTTATAGTTTTCAATGTTTATATATTTTATTTCAAATTTGGACTTGTAAAATTTGTAAATATTTTATTTTGTATTAAGATCCGAAGTTACAATCATATTGTTATAGTTTTTCAAATTCGAAGTTAACAATTTACTTTGTAAATATTTTGTTTTGTATTCAATTTGCCTGTAACCTTTAATCTTATTAATTTAACATAATGACTTGATATTTAAAAAGAATATTTTGTACTCATGTGAATTTTACCGTCTTTTCAAAAATTTCTATTCATTTAACATATTTTAAGTTTAGCCTATCACACAGGTAAGTGAAAATATATTCGATCTCTTTTTCAAATACTGTATAGTTGTAAAAAACCAAAAAAAACCGACTAAAGTCTTAACCGAAAAAAACCGACTTTATGTAGTTTGATTTGGTTTTTAGATATAATAAACCGACATAATTGCCTAATTGATTTAGGTTTTTTTTAATGAAAAACCAAACCAAACCGACCTATATACACCCCTATTTATAGCATTTAATTTGAATTAATACTTTGCTATTATATACAATTTTCCCATTTTAAAATGAAACAAAACAAGGCTATTGACTTCGTCCAAAGATGACCTACTAATTGAGTATCTAATTCTGAAAAGGTTAAATAAACGTCAGAGCGACTCAAATGATGATTTAAAGTTAAAAAAAAAAAAATGAATCGAAGGCCTTATAATTTTTGAATAATAGTTACTAATACTTTTTTTTTAATTTAAAGTTAGTTTATTCATCTAATCTTTTTTAAAATGCAAAGTTGATAATATATTTCTTAAAAAAATATTTTAAGATGTAAGTTGATAATATATTTATTTAAAAATTATTTCAAGATGCAAAGTTGATAATATATTTCTTAAAAAAATATGCTAAGATTCAAAGTTGTATCTTTGTTTTTAGATGAAATTTTTTACTTGTTCTATAAATAGTACTTCTTCCGTTTCAATTTGTTTGTCTGATTTTGATTTATCACAAAATTTGAAGTTTAATAAGAAAGTAAAGAAAACTTTTGAATCTTGTGGTCATAAAGTTAGATTGAAACAAACTATTCAATTTTTCAAAATTATTTTTAAGAAAATTTATAATAATCTTATTATTGCTAAAAAAATAAAAATACCATTCAAATTTGAGAACCTAAAACAAGTGCCTTATTTTCAATGCATAGAGCATCTCATGACGTTTGAATGATTTATCAAACATACGTAATTCTTAATAAGGTACTTCAAACAACTTTTTAAATATAAAAAACGCATTTGAAATTTATATCCATTATGCTATAATGGATTTTTTATATATAAAATTTTATTGGATTTTTTAAATTATTATTATTAAATAAAGGAAGGGAGATTACTGGGTGGAAAATCAAACTCACTCAATAAGATGAAAATTAGATAGCCAATCAATTGAGTTAGTACTAAAATTCCCCTATTAGAAATAATTATTATTTTAGCACTTGCTCTTTATTTCTATAGTAGAATGCGAACATAGAGTTTAAATAATAATCATGTTGCTTCTTAAAAGATTTTTTTTTCTTCATGTGAGGGATACGTGCAACGAGTGTACATTTAAAATAATTTAACTAAAACATTTAAAAAATGAAGCAACATGATTATTATTTATTTACGTACTCTCTTCTCAATGACCTTGTAAGAAGTTTTGGATGTCAAAACTTAAGTTATTTTTTTTCCCATTAATGATCAAAGGAGACAGTTCAACTAAAAAAAAAGTAAACAACACTAAATTTAAGTATGGTCCAATTAGAGTACGTGGGCATATTACCAACGGACGTAGTGAAGTGGATGAGGCTATTCCTTTAATTTCTTCATTAGAGGTTTTGATTTCGAATCCTAGCCCAGGTATGACTACTAGAGATTGACTCATTGATTTAGGAGTTTAAAATTTATCTTGATGTTTCATGTTCAAACTCCATACGTCACAATTTTATTTTTTAAGCACCCTTTGTGAAGATTATGAATTCATCATTATCCCTAAACAAGCCTCTATTCGACATGATTATGTATTCGTTGAATTCCAAAACGAATATTAAACACCAGAAAAAAAGTACTTGTGCATTACAAGATGAAAAACTAGCAAGACTAGAGAAAATTTGTGGCTTTAATTGGTTTCATATCTACTTATCCTCACAGGTAGGGGTGCACATAACCGGGTTGGTTCGGGTTTTTCAAATATCAAATCAAATTATTTGTGTAAAAAATTTAAATTTATAAATCAAACCAAACTAATAAAATTCGGATTTTTTCGGGTTTTTCAACCTTGATCGGGTTGGTTTGGATTTTTCAAATACCAAACCAAACCATTGTGTCGAATTTTTAAATTTATAAATCAAACCAAACTAATAAACCTTGGATTTTTTCAGATTTTTGGATTTTTTCGGTAAAGTTTGCATACAAACATATAATTAACTTGTGCTCCAAATATTTCTTTAGTCCAATCAAAATACAATTATCTAAGGTATTTCTTAAGAAAATAACACAAAATATGAGATGAGTACTGATGACACTAAAATATTCAATAAAAAATAATAATGAAATCATCATATAAAATAAATATTGCAAAGTCATAATGAAAATGATCATAATTTAAAAGTACTAAATCATGCTAAAATAAGTTTAATAAGTATTAGTTACATTACTAAATATTTAAGGAAAATTAAAATTAGATTATGTATTTTAATTGTCTAAACCAATGTAAAACTAAAGAACAAATATTCAATATTATTGTCATTCTTAGTGTTGAATTGATTTTCTTTTTGCATTAGTATTAATTTGATTTAAGTTTTATTATAATTATCAACATTTATGAACTATAATCTTTATTGGACCATTCCGAATTCTAAGTTTTAAACTTGAAATAATATATTAAAAGATAAAAACTATGAAACAATATAAGAAATATTTTAAAATTATATCAAAGTAAGTATTTTTATGTATAAAATAAAATTTTAAAATTTCATGTATAATGTCGGGTTCATTTGGTCTCGGGTTGGATTTTTTTGGTTAAAACCAACCCAACCCAAATATAGTCGGGTTTTTTTTTTTGGTTTGACTCGATTTACGATTTGGTTCGGTTTTCGGTTCGATTTTGTACACCCCTACTCACAGGAATAGAGCTATATTAAGGGTCGTCCCAACTTGATCTAATATTTAAGGCATGATTCATTATGAACCGGGTTCTTAGTTAGGCATGATTGATCCCAATTGTCGTTAGCTCTTTGAATTAATTAATATAGTAAGTTTTTGCAAATACGGTCTTTATTTTGAAGTGATTTTTATTTTTTTTCGTTTATTAAAATCAACGATTTTAATTTTTTCTCATGTTTCTCATTTAATAAAAAATTGTAGGTCAAAGTATTTTTAGTTATGAGTTGTGTAGTATCTTATTCGTAAGATATAAGTTGATTAAAATAATAGAACGCAAAAGCTAACAATTATAAATCTTTATCAACAATGAATCGAACAATAAAAAAAAAAAACTAAAAGGACATAAAACTTGATATATCTTGGTCAATTGACCTACTTATAAAAGAAAACATAAAAATTAAAAGCAATCGAGGGAATCATCTCTCCCTAAACCAAAACTCTTCGTGAATGCCTACTATGAGATCTAGATCTTCTATTTATAAAAGTTAGAAACTTTTTTTCAAGAAAATGATAGATATAAAAGAGTTCTTTTTCACGAAGAAAAGTTTTTGTATCAAGGAAATATTTATGAATTAAATTATAATTGTGGTAGAATCGAAATAAGGTAGAAAATTCAATGCAAATTCCAACAAATTTCCCTTTAGCCTGATTTTTCTGATAAAATAATCACGATCTTTGTTTTTCACATAATCTTCATATATCACTATGCTTATCATGATTAAAAGCTGATATGAGTTAAGAATTGGAGCTCTATGCGTTAAATGTAAGCACAAGTTAATAGTATTAGAAAATGAGCGGAGTTGAAAATAGAGTTCATGCGTTAAAATAAGCATGGGTTGAATGTTAGAGCTCAAACGTTAACAATTACTAGGAGTTAAAATTAGTTAGAGTCCATGCACTAGTAAACAAGAGTTGAAAATTGATTTTGTTTTTAAAGATGAAACAATAGAATAATTAGAAAAATAGTTAAAGTTCCATCTCCATGTATAGTATTTCAGACTTATTTGTTTTGATAAAATAAATTCTCTATTATCGTCAAATTAATTGCAACTTCATTTGAACTAGTTTTCAACTTTGCTCGATTGTTGACTCTGATATCACTTGTTGAAATCAAATAATATGGCATCATACGAAATCTAACAATTGCAAACCTTTAACGACAATAAAAGAAAAACACTAAAAACGACATAAAACCTATCATATCTTTGGTCAATTGACCTACACGTGAAAAGCTTTATATTGTTAAAGAAAAGTATGAAACTACCGAGAAAATAATTATCCCCCTCCCTCCTAAAAACACACAACTTTTTAACCTTAAAAAAACTACATCGTGGAAGCATTGTGTTCTTTTATGAGAATAAAAAAAAATTATTTATAAAAGTTCAAGACTTTTCTCTAAATAAAAAAGATAGATATAGGTTGTTTTGTTCCATCGAAAGTTCTTTTTGAATTAAAACACGGTTAATCGGTTATGATAGAATCCAAATAAAGTAGAAAGTTCAAGGAAACCCCTAACATAGAGAACTAAGAGACACAACTTCATGAATTCTGAAACTGACCTTATGTCTTGCAACTTTTTTATTTTATAAGGCATAACTTGTGGCTTTTGAACTTCTTAAGATCATAGGCGAATCCATAAGTTAAAGACAACATGTGCACCCTCAACGACGACTAATGTACATTAGTTAAAGCATGTCACCCAATATCGATTCATGTGATAACTTTGTTAAACATAAATATATAAAACTAATGTACTAACGAATATATATGAATTAAATGACTTCAATAGATAAAGTTTGCTTTGCACGGTGATGATTTTTGAATTTCACTTTGCATCATGAGGTCGCAAGTTCGAAACTAGCCACTACCTTATTATTAAACTTCTCAAATAAAAACGAAAAAAAAAACAAGAAGAAGAAAAACGAGAGGGCATTTAAATCAGTGCGCCGAATCAATTTTAGTATCTTAAGAGTAGCAAATAAAATATATGACGTATTGAAGAATAGGATATTCGTTCGATTGACCCTTATTAATAGATGAAAATTTTGAGTTGTTACTCGCACTACAATTTGTATCATCTTGAAAAATCAAAATGATGCACCACCCAAAACAAATGGTTTTGCTTGCTTGTTTTTATATCTGTGTGGTAACATTGACATTAACCATGGCCCAAACCATCACTAATAAAACTTCCACCATCACTAAAGGTGCCAATGTCACAAAACCAGGATGCCCTAAGCAGTGTGGGAATGTAACGGTTCCTTACCCATTTGGTATTGGCTCAGGTTGTGCTTATAATTCGGAGTTTGAAATCGACTGTGATATTTATATTAATGGTTCTCAGAGAGTCTTCATAAGAAAGCACAATATTGATGTGTACGGCATCTTGGATGCTGAATTGCGCGTCTCCTGTGACTACGGTTGGAGATGTTACAACTCCACCGAACCCAATGAGTCAAAGGTTTCCATCGTATTTTCAGAATCAAGTCCGTATAGTTTCTCTGCGCTGAACAAGTTTACTGTAGTTGGTTGCGATGACTACGGTTCCATCTTGGGGCCTAACAACTTTGAGTATGGCTGCAATGCTAGCTGTACAAGCAAAGAGGATGTGATGAATGGAGGAGAGTGTATGGGAAAAGGCTGCTGCCAGAAACAGATACCCAAGGGCTTGAAATACTATGGCACAACCATGTCTAGCACAAGAAACCATACCGATGTTTTGTCCTTCAATTTATGTGGGTATGCGTTTCTGGGCGAGGCAGATAGCTTCCATTTCCGGGGCTTGCCAGATCTAGGTGATGATTATACTGTTGATATTTTTTATGAGAGGTTAAAAGACACTGTTCCCATTGTGCTGGACTGGGCTATCGGGAATCTTACTTGCGCGCAAGCTCTGAAAAGAGAGGATTATGCTTGCAGTAAAAATAGCGAGTGTGTTGATTCGGATACTGGTCTTGGTGGCTACCGCTGCAGCTGTAATACAGGTTATCATGGCAATCCTTATCTCAATCAAGGCTGCCAAGGTATATATATATATATATATAGGACCATTTCCCAATGAAAGCTATTTTATGCTCCATTTGATCAACTTATCACAAGCTTTGATATAACGGTGTTCTATTTATTTGTTTTTTTTTTCAGATATTGATGAATGTGCTGATCCAAGCACCAATACGTGTGAAAAGATCTGCACAAACACCCCAGGGAGTTTGTATTGTTCTTGCCCTGATGGATATACCGATGATGGCAGCAAGGATGGTCGTAGTTGTATTCCTCCCAATAATCAGTTCCCATGGATCAAGTTGTCTCTAGGTAATATCTTGGAAAACTTTCATAACCACAAATATCCATTTAACGTGATGCTGTTTGATGACCAAAAAAATCGTGGTCCAAAATATTACATTTGTGTAGCTTTAAATAATCTCATTAAGGGTAAAATGATAAATTTAAAGTTAAATTATTTTTGAATATATAATACGTCAGTCTTCATTTAGGATAACTAAAAAAAGTTATCACCGAGAATTATTGTTTTCTGTGCTAGAAATGACTGGAGTGGGGAGCTTGGAGTTATATTTCAAACTATTTTTGCAAACTTATTTCTTTATTGGGAAAATGCATAAGTACCCCCCCAACCTATGCCCGAAATTCCAGAGACACACCTAACCTTTACTAAGGTTCTATTACCCCCGAACTTATTTTATATGTAATATTCTACCCCTTTTTGGCCTACGTGGCACTATCTTGTGGGCCCAGCACATGTTGACAATTTTTTCAAGGATAGTGCCACGTAGGCCGAAAAGGGGTAGAATATTATAGATAAATTAAGTTCAGGGGGGTAATAAGACCTTAGTAAAGGTTAGGTGTGTCTCTGGGATTTCGGGCATAGGTTGGGGGGGTAATTATGCATTTTCCCTTCTTTATTTAACCAAACTTCGTGGGGTAATAGGATCTTAGTATAGTATAAGTGTGTCTCTGAGATTTCAGACATAAGTTGGGGGTAATTATGCATTTTCTCTTAATTAAAAGAACTCCAAATTTTGGTATTTATATGGATGACTATGGTATAAGACCAAGATCAAACTCAATTCCTTTTCTTCTGAAATCCGAACTACGTTTGAATATTACATAATGTGTTTGTGACTATAAAAGTGTTATTCCACTGATAACTGATTATTCAGGTATTGGAATCGGCTTTATCTGCCTAGTGGTTGGGGTAACCTGGCTCTATTTCATCATCAATAAAAGAAAATTGGTTAAAGGCAGAGAGAAGTTCTTCCAACAAAATGGTGGTTTATTATTGAAACACAGAATGTCTTCTAAAGAAAACGGTGTGGAAGAAACAAAAATTTTTACAGCTGAGGAGCTCAAGAAAGCTACAAACAATTATGCCGATGATAGAATTCTTGGTCGTGGCGGCAATGGGATTGTGTATAAAGGTGTGCTAGATGATACTCGCATAGTTGCCATTAAAAAATCTAGAATTGTGGACGAGAGTCAAATAGACCAATTTATCAATGAGGTAGTCATTCTAACTCAAATCAACCATCGAAACGTGGTAAGACTCTTTGGATGTTGTTTGGAAGATGAAGTTCCTTTATTGGTTTATGAGTATGTCTCTGAAGGAAATCTTTTCGAGCACATTCACAACCAACGTGGAGCGGGTTGGTTAACTTGGCAAAACCGTTTGAGAATTGCAGCAGAGATAGCCACTACACTTGCTTATCTTCATTCATTTGCGTCCATGCCTATAATTCATAGGGATGTCAAGTCTGCCAATATATTGATAGATAATGTTTACACAGCTAAAGTGGCAGATTTTGGAGCTTCAAGATTAATTCCTTTGGATCAAACAAGTGTGGCTACTTTGGTTCTAGGGACAACAGGGTACTTGGATCCTGAATATTTTCGCACAAGTCAACTGACTGAGAAAAGTGATGTCTACAGCTTTGGAGTAGTTCTGGCAGAACTTTTGACAGGGTTGAAATCTATATTTAAAGACAGAAACAATGTGCAAAAGAATTTGGCTGATTATTTTGTTTCATCTGTGAATAACAATTGCTTATTTCAAATTCTTGATCGTGTTTTGCAAGAAGAGAATCTCGAGCATCTCCAAAAGATGGCTGAGCTGGTGAAGAACTGTCTTCTGCCGCTTGGAGAAGAAAGGCCTACAATGAAGGAAGTGGCTATTGAACTTGAAGGTTTGAGGAAGTTAACTGGGATCTCTTCGTTTAATCAACATAGGCAGGGAGATAATGATCAGGATGAACCAGTTACTTACACAGTTCCAATAGACTCCATACCCCCAAATTAGACAATTCTCACATAATGCATCCTACATATTTTCCAAGTTGATGTTATGTACACTTCTTTCCTTTTTCCTTTCAAGTTGATGTTATGTTATGTATTTGGATTGTTGGAATTTTAGCAGATATCATATATATGACCTTTTGATGATAAACGTCCATTTTTATTGCCAGTAAACTCGATTAAATTGTCAGGAAAAATATCACCCTCCTAGCAACAAATTTAAGGATTGTCTCACGCCAAGTTTCAAAGTCTTCCTTTTTTTTCCTTAAATATCGTGTTCAACACTTCCACTGCAAAGGGCAAGAAATATTTTAATTTGTTTGGCACATGTACAAATTGTTAGGGTTTTGCCCTGATTTTCTTATCAGAATTTAAGATTTATTTTTTCTTAAAGAAAAGACAAAACATTACCATAAATGTTTTTACTTTTCCTGAAAGGAAAATAAAATATTTTTCTATATTTGGTTTATTTTTTCCTTTTAGGAAAAGGTTTTGGAGTAGCTAGTTATTTTCTAGTAGGAAATGTTTTAGAACTCTATAAATATAGGTTTGTTTCTTCTAACACAATAACAATTGCATCCACAATGTAGTCGTTTAAGAGTCTTGTTTACGAGGAGATTTATTCTCTCTAAAGTTTCAATGTTTTTCTTTATATTAGTTTTGATATAATAATATTTTGATTTTTAGTATAAATTTTTTTGTTAGCTGATTTATCAACTATATGATTTGCAAATTGTAAGCTTCCGCATGACGTCCTAATCACCCTTTCGAACCCAACAAGTGGTATCAGAGCACATGATTCAATGATCCAATGGTTCAACAAGATTGAAGAAAGGTTCAAGTGGTTTCAAATCAATTTGCAACAAATTTGATAATAATGAAGATTTTTTTTTGCTACTACATGTGGAGAAAAAAAAAATTCAAATATATTTCCAACAATATCCTGCTACTTCATCCTTAAAAACAAAATCAATTTTCAACTCATCTTTGCTTTAATACATGGGCTCCAACTTTCAACCCCAACAATTTTTAATGTTGGGGCTCCACTTTTAACTCGTGCATCTCACTTTTAACGCATGAGCTTCACTTTTAACTCATGCATCTTACTTTTAACGCATAAGCTCCACTTTTAACTCATGCATCTTACTTTTAACGCATGAGCTCCACTTTCAACCCTGCTTATAACTTTTAACACAGGGCTCCAATTTTTTAACTCATATCAATTTTTAAATCATGGTAAGCAGCAGTGATATATGAAGATTTTGTGAAGAACAAGATTATCAAGCATATGAAGAAGACAGATCAAGTTTTGTCAAGAAAATTCAGCCAAAAGGAGAGATTTGTTAGGGTTTTGCCCTGATTTTCTTACCAGAATTTAAGATTTATTTTTTCTTAAAGAAAAGACAAAATATTACCATAAATGTTTTTACTTTTCCTGAAAGGAAAATATAATATTTTTTCATATTTGGTTTATTCTTTCCTTTTAGGAAAAGTTTTGGAGTAGCTAGTTCTTTTCTAGTAGGAAAAGTTTTAGGACTCTATAAATATAGGTTTGTTTCTTCTAACACGATAACAATTGCATCCACAATGTTGTCGTTTAAGAGTGTTGTTTATGGGGAGATTTATTCTCTCTAAAGTTTCAATGTTTTTCTTTATATTAGTTTTGATATAATAATATTTTGATTTTTAGTATAAGTTTTTTTGTTAGCTGATTTATCAACTATATGATTTGCAAATTGTAAGCATCCGCATGATGTCCTAATCACCCTTTCGAACCCAACACAAATTGAATAGATTGTTGACCTTGAGATATAGGTTTGTTATCTGGATCTACCAAAAGAATCTAGAGTTCACTGCAGATTCAGAAGTATTGAGCTATTGGAATTTTAATCAAATGAATATGTTACTGCGAAAACACATCATTCACGGCAATCAAAGCTGTAATCGATCAACATTCGAATCTGAATCTTAAAATCTTTCACCATCGTAATTGCAGATTCACTTATTTCACAATGCATTGAGTGAACAGGCAAAAAGTTCAAGTAAACAACTATAGAACATCAACAGACTTCACAGCGCACAATTTTCTCAGTACTGTATTTCTTATCACTTTACGTCACAGAGTAAAGCGTTAGATGACTTTTGGGAATCAGAAACCTAAAATTTCATGTCAGATTCTTCGGAGTTCAGGATTATGTTTAGCATGATGTACACTCTATATTTATATTAGTTGTTTGACATAAATTTTGATTATATCTTGTTTCCTTTATATTCTCTTTATATATTACGTGATAACCAGAAAAAAAATTGTAGATCACTAGAAACAGATAATTGCATATGTTGCAACTGACTGACCGAAACATGAAGAACATGCTTGATCATGGAGGACCTTACAGCCCAAAAATGTTGTACATATATAAGTCTTTACTCCCATCATTGTGTGTTGTGAAATCTGGAAAGCGAGATGTACTATGAGATTTGAGCACAAGCAGGTCAACACAAATATCATTTGCCACCAAATTCTCTTTCAGGTCAAAGAATTGATGCAAAAAATGTTTAGCAGGATGGACCAACATTGGAACTGGAAGCAAGTGTCATATAGCTAAAAATTACTATGGTTTGCTGGCACAAACCTAGTGATGATGCTTGGATATTGAACACTGATGGGAGCTTTATGAAAGACCAAAACAAGGAAGGGGCTGGCAGAATTGTTTAGAAATAGAAATGGGACTAGTCATGGCCTTTGTGTACCCTGCTCACAACTTTAGTGAAGCCTATGCTACCTTAATAGGAATTTCATAGTGTTGTGACGAAAACATCAGGAACATTGGAATGGAATTAGGCTCGATGATCGTTACAACATGATCAGAGGGGTGACTAGACCCTCTTGGAGACTGCAATATATAATCGATGATATTCAACAGAAGAATGTCATGATTAGTCTTTGTTATAAAGAAAGTAATGGAGTTGCAGATGCTCTTACGAAGCATGCCACCACATTCAAGAAGATAAAATCTTCCTTCATAAACAAGACCTTCCTAAGGAGGCTATTAGCCCCCTTAAAATGGATAAGATGCAGTTCCCCTCCTTTTGAAGCGAGCAAAAAACTATTCTTGGTGCTACAAGCCCTCGTGACTCTCCTACTTTTGTAGATACCAGTATGTTTAGGCTAAAGGTTCTGGTTACATCTATGTTTGTCTAGGTTTATAGCACTTTAATATGCCTGAACTTTTAGTCTTAGGACTTAGGAGTATTAACTTCACTGTATGCGCTCTTTTTGTGTTTGGAGGTTAGGTTGCCATGTCCCCTCTGATTCTGTAATTTTTGCTAATCTTATTAACCTGATTAATTAAAAAAAGTGTAGATGTGTAGTATGAAAAGACAAATATTATGGAACAGACAGCTTTAGCCTAATGGACTGAAGTTTGTTCATAACTCTTGGTATAGGTTACATAAATGGTCTTTAGAAAATGCTGCTAAAGCATTCACCGCCCATTGAATTTGATTGTTGTATTGAACTAAACATTTAGGGATGGTTTTAGCTCAAAACTCATCAAAATTCATGATATATATATCAATTAGATATGCAATCAACTTCATGTGTATTATCTACATCAAAATCCTTTGAATACACTGAACATGACCTAAAATAAGTATCTAAAATTTAAATATACGTATACACCTTAAATTAGGATATGACTATTTTTGTCCCATATTTTTCTCCTTATTACAGAGTAGGTCTTTACGTATCTGTATCTTAAATTAGGACCCCCAAAGTTTCAAATATATACAACTAATAAAGTAATTAGTTTACAATAAATATGATCATGTTTTATTTTACATAAAAAATAATAATCCAAAAGTCATGTAAAGTATACCATGACTATACATTATGTTATACTCAAAAAACTAAATATAACTTATTTATTCATGAGTTATACACTCAACATGCATTATGATACACTCAAAAAGTTGAATATAGTTTAAATGTACATGAAGTATACATTAAAGTTGAATATAGTTTAACTAAGTATACATTGATTATGCATGAAATATACACTAACTGTTTAATTCCGCCCATCTCAAAATCTTCTCTAAACAATCCCAATTTTAAATGTGAAATTCTCTCGATGTTTTGAATTTTTTGATATATAATTTGTTCAAAACGATTAGAAAAAGAAGATGAAGAAGAAGAAGGACGAAGCAGCAACGGAAGATGACGAAGAAAGAGGAAGAAGACAACGCAACAGGCCATTTTTTTGGGAAAAAATAGGGTTGAAGGGTCATTTTAGGTAATTCAAATAAATTGAGTTAAGAAGATGGTAAATAATTACAGGTTGATATTAAGCAAATTATAATTTATAAATAAGTATCAGAATCTCGTAAGACAGCATATTAACAAATCTCATATCTTCATAATTTTATCTAAACAAATACTTGTGATTAAATGATATTATAAGCTTCCAAATACACATAATTTTACAAAGATTTAATGATCCAATATAGTATATAACCAACTAATTGCCAATATAACCTTTCAAATGATACGAACAATCCCTCTCTTTTTACAAAACTTAAAATTATGGATCTTCTTTTTTTGTAAAATATAAATTTACCAGCCAAGTTTTAAATTTTGAAAAAAACTAAAATCATATACTTGAAATCAAAATCCTACCTTTTAGTAGGATTTGAAATTTAAAATCAAAATATTAAATTAAAATTGAAAATGTGTTCAAATATCATAAATAAACATTAATTGAAGTTGAAATTTGAGCTCCAAATCAAATAAATTATTTTTAAAGCATATAGTGGTTAACAAAAATCTAATAAACCTTTATCATTATGAAGCGTGCATGGCCCATGTTGAACCAGTCTTATCTCATCACATTTCAAGATCAAATGGGTAGTTTTATTAATATTAAATTATGTATCTCTAGCAAAGAACATCCAATTACAATTTTAAATTTTATTAAGCAGTATAATTGTGTGCACACAAAAATAGATTATTACGTTATTAAAATTATTGTCTTTGTTGGGTTTTACCTACGAGTTTATCTTTCTTTTTTAAAATCTTTGAGTGCTAAGATTGAAATTTTTCAAAATATCAACTTGGATTATATATATTGGTGTAATTTAAGTATTTCACCTTTCTTGGATATTTATATTTATTTATTATTATTCATTTGTTTGAATCCGTCATGATAAAGCAATCAAATGTTATAGTTGACAATTTTGTTGTAATACGCATAAATCTTGTGGTTGATTGAAACATTGACAAGCTAAATTACTTTCAGTGACAATTGACATAGACTTGGCAAACAAATGTTACTATGATAAAACTAACTTTTAGTGGCAATAAATATGTATATTAATAAAGAATAATAAAATATTATTGGTATTAATTAATTGTCATTGAACTCAATATCACTATAAGTTTTAATGACTTTTACAAAAGAATGTTAAAATGTAATTGTCACTAATAATTGCATCTAAAAAAATATTTTAATGTATATGTGTCAATTAACAATTTAAGAAAGTTTCTTCTTCAACGGGTAATAAGAGTTTTACCTATTCAAAGTGTTTCAACAAATGAACTTAAAATGCAACAAAACAAGGCTATTGACTTCGTCCAAAGATGACCTACTAACTGGGTATTTAATTCTAAAAAAGTTAGCTACTAAGTGGATTTCTACAAGTTACCAAAAAAAAAAGACAAGTAATAAATAATATTTTAAAAATAAAATTAAAATGAGGTTGTTAGTTTCATTTTTAAACTTGACGACAACTATTAGTTTCGTCCCCGAATTATTGACGGGGCTTAAAGACAATCATTTACCTTACAAATTAAATTTTAGGCATGATTGACCCCAACCGTCTTTAGCTTTTTGCATTAATCAATACTCCCTCCGTCCCATTTTATATGTCATCCCTTTCTATAAATAGTTGGATCACAATACTTGTCATTTTATAAAATTTATGTATAAATTACCATATTTGGCCTATTATATCCTTGGTAGAATAGTTAATTAATCTTGTCATTTATTAATAAAGTTGACTTAAGAAAATATTAAATAAGGGTAGAAGAGTAAAGTTATATCATTTCTTAATGCAAGTGCAAAGTAAAAATGTGACATATAAAATGGGACGGAGGGAGTACAAGTTTTTGCACAAATTATCTTTATTTTGGGGTGTGTTTTTAATTTTTCCCCCCCTCATGTTTCTCATTGAATAAAATTTTGTGGGTTAAAGTATCTTTAATTATAAGTTGTGTAATATCTAATTCGTTATACATAAGTTAGAAAACGTTTGCCTTATCAAATCAAAGTTTAGAGCTTTTGAATCAAAATAAGTGTGTGAAAGCTAACAATTATAAATCTTTAATAGTAATAAATCGAATAATAAAAGAAAAAATCAAAAAAGAACATAAGACTTGGTATATCTTGGTCAATTGATCTACTTATAAAAGAAATCTTAAAACCTATCGAGAGAATAATCTTCTCTTAAACCAAATTCTCCGTGAATGTTATTATTTTTTAGTGATGTATCCCGAAAAGGAGAGAAGAATAGGAAAATAGTGATTTTTGTAATATTTTGAAATGGTAAGAAATTTTAGAGAATATGGAAAGAAATGTTGTGTAGTTAAGTAATTTTTCCTTAAAAATAAGCATGACTTGAAAATTGAACTTTGTTAACTGTTAGTAGGAGTTGAAATTAATTGGAGTCCATGCACTAGTAAGCATGAGTTGAAAATTGATTTTGCTTTTAAAGATGGAACAATAGGATTGTTAAGTTAAAATTTCATCTCCGCATGTAGTATTTCAGACTTATTTGTTTTGATAAAAAAAAAAAACTCTTCATAATCATCAAATTGGTTGCAATTTGATTTGGATCAATCTTCGACCTCACTCAACCGTTGGTGCTGATACCACTTGTTAGAATAACATGGCATCATACAAAATCTAAGCATAACAAACCTTTAACGGCGAACAATTAAAAAAAAAACACTAAAGAGGACAGAGAACTTATTATAAACCTTTAACGGCGAACAACAAAAGAAAAACACTAAAGAGGACAGAGAACTTATTACATCTTGGTCAATTGACCAATACGAAGAAGGCTTAATATTGTAAAAGAAGCATAAAACTATCGAGAAAATAATTTCCCCCTCCCTCCCAAAAAAAAACATATTTTTTAACTCTAAAGGACAACATAGCAGTTATTGTGTTCTCATAGATGAAAGGGATAAGACACAAGTACCTCCTAGATTATGATCAAAATCTCAGAGACACACATAAACTTAACTAGAGTCATATTACCCCCTAAACTAATTTAAAATGAAATAAATACACCACAAACGCTGACATGACATCTTGAAGGCAAGTGATGAGTGCACAAATTGGACACATGTCATTTTTTGATTGGTAACTTTATAATTAGTTAGTACACATATTTATTGATATTAAAACTTATATATATATAATTATTTTTATTTCTTTCTTTGTTAAATATTTATTTTAATTTCTTTTCACTTTAAACATTTTTTTAATTAATTTATTATCTTTTCACTTTTAATTATTTTTTAAAAATAATTTAAAAGTGTCCTTTAATTTTTTAATTTTTTAGTTGATTTTTCTTCACTTATTTTGATATCCATTCAAAATTAACTTATTTTAAATACAAGACATTTTGAATTAAATTTGAAATCAAATCAAAATGAAAGACAAAGAAAATAAAATCATTAGAAAAAATAATGAATGTAGGTAAAAAGAAAGTTTCGATACAAGGTAAAAAATATGTATTAACTTAATTTAAATACAAGATAAATAAAATAAAAATATTTTTAACAAATTCAAAATTTAATTTTTTAAAAAAATAAGAAATATTTTAATTTTTTTAAAAAAATATATTAATTTTTAATTAAAAGAAATTACACACGTGACGAGCGAGTATGTACAAACACAACCAACTTGGGTGGTTGAAGGTGCCACGTCATCACAAAAGGTGCACAAAAATACGAAAAAAATGAATTCAAGGGCGTAACAGGACCTTGTTATGTTTAGGTGTGTCTCTGGAATTTCGGTCATAGTTTAGGGGGATACTTATGCCTTATCCCTATATGAAAATAAAAGATTTTCTATTTATAGTAGTTCAAGACTTCTTCTCTAAGAAAAAATATAGATTTATAGAAAGTTATGTTCCATCAAGAATTTTTTTTGAATTAAAACACAATTATAGTAGAATCCAAATAAGGTAGAAAATTAAAGGCAAGTCCTAACATAGAGAACTTTATGAGTTCTGAAAACGAACTTATATCTTGAGATTCTTTTTTATCTTAAAGATAAAACTTGTGTTTTACAAATCTTTTATCTTGTAAAGCATAACTTGTGCCTCATAAATTCCTTTTGCGTTGCGATTCTTTTTTTTTTTCAATATCAAGGTATTTTAAACCTATTGGGAAGTAGGAGAACATATACACAGTTTTGATGATTGATAAAGTGAGCATGGTTCACTACTTGTTTTCTTATATGTACTTATCAGGTGAACCAGGTCCCCAGACGTGAATGCAACCAGTTTGTACAAATATGAGAGATTGCGGTAAAGAAAGAAACTAATAAAGTGCAAAAATAAAGGAGTGAAAAAGAAAAAAAGAAATAGCTGCAACAAAGGAGCAAAGAAGGAAAGAAGGGAAAAAAATAAAGAAATAAAGAGTATTAAGTCCAAAGGGGAGTCAAAGTTTCATTACAGGATGAAACTTCTTTTAAAGAAGGAAATTAGTCAAAGTTTCCTTTTAAGAAAGGATTTCCTTTTAGGAAGACAACAAGTTCTATGTGAATTAAAAGTCCTAGTCTGTGATACACTAGGGCATGACAAATCTCCAATATAAATATATGACATGAAGATCATTGAAAGTCGCACCTATTGCATATTCACGAAAGTCATCATCTTGAGAGCAATAGCCATTGGAGCAAAACTGCAAGGCTTCGTCACAACAACACTGGAACCAGGTTCATGAGTTGTGGTCGAGTCTGAACTGTTGAATGTTGAAGTCTGATCAATTAAAGTCTAGGGTTATTAGTCTTTGTTAATTTGTTCTAGGTTTATCATTGAGTTGTAATAGTTCCAAGATTGAAAAACAAGGAGTGTGTTTGACTTCTTGAAGAGAATTTGTGAAAATTGTAACAAGAAGTGGGTTTGACTTCTTGAAGAGAATTTGTGAGAGTTATAACAAGAAATGGGATTGACTTCTTGGTGAGTAGAGAAAATGGTTATACTTAATCGTTAGAGATAATTGTAACAAGAAGTAGGTTTGACTTATTGGAGAGTAGAGAAAACTGTAATAGTTAATCGTTAGAGAGAATTGTAACAAGAAGTGGGTTTGGCTTCTTGGAGGGTAGAGTATTCAATTATAGTTAATCATTGAACACTTTGATTGAACTGTTGAGGTGGGGTACTAGAGTTAGTCCCTTTGAATATAGAGTTGTAATCTAAAGTTGTTCTTTAAAGTTAGTGAAGTTTGGTGAAATCCTACGAGGTGTAGGTCGTGGTTTTTTATTCCCTTGAGCAAGAAAATTTTCTAATTAATTAAGTGTTATTTACTTTTTGTTTTAATACAACTCTAGTAACCAGATTCCTAGAAATACGGTTGGTGCGTAGTTTCTTTCAATAACCTTTCTTTATTGCAAAAATTAGAGAAGAGTCCAAAATAGAGTATTCCTGCGAGTGACCCTTATTAACATATGAAAATTTTGAGTTGTTACTCGGATTAGAATTTGCATCATCTTGGAAAGTCAATTCATGCACCCAAAACAAATGGTTTTGCTTGCTTGTTTTTTTGCCAGTGTGGTAACATTGGCAGTAACCACGGCCCAAACCAACACTAATACAACTTACACCATCTCTAAAGGTGCCATAGTCACAAAACCAGGATGCGCTAAGCAGTGTGGAAACGTTACGGTTCCATACCCATTCGGTATTGGCTCAGATTGCGCCTTTAATGTGAGGTTTGAGCTCGACTGTAACACATCTGATGATGGTTCTCAGAAACTCATCCTAGGAGAAAACATTGTGGTGTACGACATCTCCGATGCTGAATTCCGCATCTCCAATTCATTCGGTTGGAGATGTTACAACTCCAGTGGAGCTGTGATCGATGAATCACTCGGTTGGACCACACTTTTAGAATCTGGTCCCTATAGTTTCTCTGCGCTGAACAGGCTTACTGTAGTTGGTTGCGATGACTATGCTTCCATCACAGGGCCTAATAACTTTGAGTATGGCTGCAATGTCAGCTGTACAAGCAGAGGGGATGTGATAGAAGGAGAGTGTATTGGAAAAGGCTGCTGCCAGAAACAGATACCCAAGGGGTTGAAATCCTATAACACAACCATGTCTAGCACAGAAAACCATACCGATGTTTGGTCGTTTAATTCATGTGGGTATGCATTTCTGGGCGAGGCAGATAGCTTTCATTTCCAGGGCTTGCCAGATCTAGGTGGTGATCTAACTGTTGATTATTTTTATGAGAGGATTAAGGATAGTGTCCCCATTGTGCTGGATTGGGCCATCGGGAGTCTTACTTGCACTCAAGCTCTGAAAATCGAGAATTATGCTTGCAGTGAAAATAGCTACTGCATTGATTCCGATACTGGTCTTGGTGGCTACCGCTGCAGCTGTAATACAGGCTATCATGGCAATCCTTATCTCAATCAAGGATGCCAAGGTATTTTTATAGGACCATTTCCCAATGAAAGCAGCTTTATGCTCCATTTGATCAAATCACAAGCTTTGATATAATGGTGTTCTATTTATTTGTTTTTTCCAGATATTGATGAATGTGCTGATCCAAGCACCAATTCGTGTGAAAAGAACTGCACAAACATCCTGGGGAGTTTCTATTGTTCTTGCCCCAATGGATATACTGATGATGGCAAAAAGGATGGTCGTGGTTGTATTCCTCCCGACTATGATCAAGAGTTCCCATGGATCAAGTTCTCTGTAGGTATATATCTTGGAAAACTTTCATAACCACAAATATCCATTTATGTGATAGTTATTTGACTGGGCATACTGTTTAGTAAAGGATTTTTTTTAAAAAAAAAAGAAAAATTGTGGTTCAAATTATCTAGAAACATCTGTGTAGCTATAAATAATCTCATTAGGGGTAAAATTATAAGTCTAAAGTTAAATTATTTTGGAATATGTAAAATGTCATTCTTCTTTTAGGATGACTAAAAAAATTATCACAGAATATTATTTTCTGTGCTAGAGAATTACTGGAGTGGGGAGCTAGGAGTTATATATATTTCAAACAATTTTTGCAAACTTGTTTCTTTATTTAATCAAACTTTGAGATTTACATGTTTCTCGTATTACTTTTGCTTCCCCGTATTTCTTATAGAGAATTAAAAGAACTCCAAATTTTGGTATTTATACTGATGATTATGGTCTAAGACCAAGATCAAACTCAACTCTTTTTCTTCTGAAATCCGGACTATGTTTGAATTATACATAATATGTTTGAAGCTATGAAAGTTAAATTCCACTAATTATTCAGGTATTGGAATCGGCTTTATCTCCTTAGTGGTTGGGATAACCTGGCTCTATTTCAGCATCAAGAAAAGAAAATTGATTAGAGTCAGAGAGAAGTTCTTCCAACAAAATGGTGGTTTATTATTGAAACAGAGAATCTCCACTAACGAGGGCGGTGTGGAAGCTACAAGAATATTTACAGCTGAGGAGCTCAAGAAAGCTACAAACAATTATGCCAATGATAGAATTCTTGGTCGTGGTGGGAATGGGATTGTATATAAAGGTGTGCTACGTGACACTCGCATAGTTGCCATTAAGAAATCTAGAATTGTGGACGAGAGTCAAATAGACCAATTTATCAATGAAGTGGTCATTCTTACTCAAATCAACCATCGAAACGTGGTAAGATTTGTTGGGTGTTGTTTGGAAGATGAAGTTCCTTTACTGGTTTATGAGTATGTCTCTGAAGGAACTCTTTACGAGCACATTCACGACCAACGTGGAGCGGGTTGGTTAACTTGGCAAAACCGTTTGAGAATTGCAGTAGAGATAGCCACTACACTTGCTTACCTTCACTCATTTGCGTCCATGCCTATAATTCATAGGGATGTTAAGTCTGCCAACATATTGTTAGATAATGTTTACACAGCTAAAGTGGCAGACTTTGGGGCTTCAAAGTTAATTCCTCTGGATCAGTCACATGTGGCTACATCAGTTCTAGGGACATCAGGGTACTTGGATCCTGAATATTTTCGTACAAGTCAACTGACTGAGAAAAGTGATGTTTACAGCTTTGGAGTACTTCTGGCAGAACTTTTGACAGGGTTGAAACCTGTAATTAGAGATGGAAACGATGAGCAAAAGAATTTGGCTGATTATTTTGCTTCATCCATGAATAAGAATCGCTTATTTCAAATTCTTGATCGTCGTGTTTTGCAAGAAGGGAATTTTGAGCAACTTCAAAAGATGGCTGAGCTGGTGAAGAACTGTCTTCACTTGCAAGGAGAAGATAGGCCTACAATGAAGGAAGTGGCTATTGAACTTGAAGGTTTGAGGACGTTTACTGGAATCTCTTCGTTTAATCAACATGGACAGAGAGATAATAATCAGGATGAATTATCAGATCTTTACGCAGTTCACTTAGACTCCATACCCCCAATTTAGATAGTTCTCACACAATGCATCCTACATACAGTCCAAGTTGATGTTATGTAGACTCCTTTCCTTTTTCCTCTCAATTTAGATTTTTCTTTAAGATACAATGTTGGAGATTTTTGCAGATATCATATATAGAACCTTTTGATGATAAGCATCCATTTTTATTGCCAGTAAAACCGATTAAATTGTTTTCGGGAAAAAAATCATTGTCCTAGCAGCAAATTTAAGGTGCATTCTCTTCTCGTAAAATATTGAAGTTTTAGCAGCAATTGTAATGGCAATTAACGCTATATTTTGATATATTTTTTTTCCCTTTCATCAAATTTGTCCCGCCTATTCTTTAGGATTCAAGTTTTCATAGTTAGAGAAACTTGAAACACCACTTCAGGAAGTCCCAGGACAGATTATATCAAAAGTTTATGAAGAGTGAATTAGGGGTCTGGAAAGAGGATTTCTTTTTTCGACCTATATGGTGTTGGTTCATTAAGCGAGAACCTACAATCTCTTGAGTTTGAAGTACTCAAAAACTTGATCATTTTCTGCTTAGATTTCTGATACAAGCAGATAGTTTAGATACAACACTTATAAGATAACTACCCCTGGAAACTAGGACATGACTTCTTAATTAATGGAATGAGAAACTGCAATTTACTATCGAGAAATAACACTACTACTAGAATGAAAACTGCAAATAACTACTAGAAAGAATTAACTACAGCAAGTAAATACTACTACTACTACTACTGTTAACAATTGGGAGACTAAGGAGTGATAAGAATGCAGTAGTACTTACAAGTTACAATAGAGGTTTGGATCAAGGCAGCAATGAAGAGCAAGACGTCTTCCTGTTTCCTTCCGAATAAAAGTGTAGATGAGCTTGCCTAGAGAATTCAAAGAATTCATTGTTCCAAAATTGTCCATTAGTATAATAAATATTGACTGAAGTCAACTAACTGCTCATTCCGATATCAGGTGAACATGCATCTGAGAAATGTACCCTTTTGGACAGCTAAAGGCAAAATGTTTTTCATTACCTATAGTATTTCTAATATAACTGGATTTTGTTGTTTCAGTAACTATGGTTGGTACAAATGACATAAATTTTGTTCAAGGTAACGAAATAAGTACTCAATCAATTTTTCGAGATAATCCAGAAGAAAACCTTTAATGAAGTATCAACAAGCAAATTCAAGAGAAGTGAGCATTTGTTTATAAGTTTCCATCCAAATAATGGATAATTGGAGTCTGGAATTATAATTGTTTCTCTAGTTTAGTTTGTGCTAGAGGTTTGTAAAATTGAGACATGGAGCCATTAACACTTGGCTTTCACTTGGAATTATGTTTTTGGAAAATGCAAATTATGTGGAGGTTAACCACATATCTCAAACACTTCCTATAAGTACTAACCATGACTGAGGAACGATTACAAGACCTAAAAGGATTAAAAAACTTCTAGGTGCTCCTTGAGTGTAAACTCATTATCATCCCTGACAAAGAAAATATGCATATTGATTCAGAAATGCAAGCAACGTACCATTAATAACTTCAGGAACTTTCTTACAGGCCTCGATATAAACTTCGAATAAGCTCCTGGATGCATCAAAAGCAGGAAAAGATCACATTGTCACTCAACATAAACACATGGAAAGGAGGAACTAGTGTTCAACACTGCCGCTGCAAGGGCAATTGATAGGATGTGAGATAAACTAAACAGCACAAACAAGAATCGCAATTGAAAACTCCATGCCTCATACCTCGTTTCGCACACAGATCAGAGGAATTCAACGTACTTTTCATAACAAGAGTGATTGAATTGATTGTTAACCTTGAGATATTGGTTTTTGACGCAAATTCAGAAGAAATTCGCAATTGTAATTTTAATCAAAACAATTTGTTTTTGTTAAGCACCAACAATGGTGAATGAATGAGAAAACAGTAAGCTAAGAAGAAGAGAGAAAAGTGAAGTTTCATTCAGTTCATCATGACTGCAGTAGTAGTTTACAATGATACCTATACATCACTATATAAAGGTGTGTATCAACTAACTAACTAGACTAGTTAAGTTACCTAACCACAGTTAATCATAACTAACTTCTGTAACTACTTATTAACAAACTTGTAACTAACTTTTGCCCTTTACACTTTAGCTCAACACCCCTCCTCAAGCTGATGGCTGAAAGATGTCTTTCAATCCCAGCTTGGACATTAAGTGTAGATGTGGAGCTTTCCAAAGCCCTTTAGTAAGTAAGTCTGCTAGTTGATCCCTTGTTGATACATGTTGAGTCTTGATCATATGTTGTAATATCTTTTCTCTAACAAAGTAGCAATCAATATCAAAATGCTTGGTTCTTTCATGAAAAATGGGATTAGATGCAATTTGAATTGCAGCTTTGCTGTCACAAAACAGATCTACTAGTTGTTTAATGCTGACTCCTAACTCCTTGTATAGCCCAATGAGCCATGTGATTTCAGCTACTGCTGATGCCATGCTCCTGAACGCAGCTTCAGCAGAACTCCTAGCAACAGTCTCTTGTTTCTTCGATTTCCAAGAGATAATAGCATCACCAAATTTTACAAGATAGCTTGTGATAGATTTCCTTGATTGCACACAAGTACCCCAATCTGACTCACAGTAGGTAGTTAGTAATTCTGAGCTTTGTGAAGGCATAAACAGGCCTAACCCTGGAGCTGTTTTAATATATCTGACTACCCTGAGAGTTGCTTCCATGTGAGACTCTTTTAAAGCATGCATATATTGACTCAAAACTTGAACAACAAATGATATGTCTATCCTGGTCATAGTGAGATATAATAATCTCCCTACTAACCTTTGATATCTCCCAATATCCTTCAAAGACTTGTCTGCCTATATGATTCCTGAATCACCTTGCACATGTGAATCATATTCAATGGAAATCAGCCTTACATTAGGATCTAGTGGAGTGTGAACTGGTTTTGCACCACTTAATCCCATCTCAGAAATAAGTTCCAAGGCATATTTGCGCTGGTTCATAACATACCCCTCCTTGGACCTAGCAAATTCAATGCCAAGAAAGAATGTTAACTCCCCAAGATCCTTCATGTTGAACTTGAGCTGAAGATCATTCCTGGTTTGAACAATCAAGGAATCACAACTCCCAGTAACAAGAAGATCATCCACATACACTAGGACCACAACCAGGTTAGTACCAGTCTGCCTAGTGAATAGAGAGTAGTCATAGTGATTCTGAACAAACCCAAGCTGAAGTAATGCCTCAGTTAACTTCAGATTCCACTGTCTAGGGGCCTGCTTGAGACCATACTGTGATTTGTGAAGCTTACAGACTTTAGTAGACTCCTCAAACTTAGTAAAACCAGATGGAACCACCATGTATACATCCTCAAGGAGATCACCCTGTAAGAGATCTCCTATAAGAAAGCATTATGAACATCCATCTGAAAAATAGGCTAATGTTTAGCAGCAGCAACAACCAAAACTGATCTAATTGTGACCATTTTAGCAACAGGGGAAAAAGTTTCAGTATAGTCTATCCCCTCCTTCTGACTGAACCCCTTGGCTACTAATCTAGCCTTGTACCTCTCAACAGCTCCTGAGGCCAAATATTTGACCTTAAACACCCATTTACAACCAATAGGATGCTTGCCAGGAGGAAGGTCAACAATGCTCTATGTGTTGTTGGCCTCCAAAGCACTGATTTCAACCTTCATGCCACAACCCATTGAGGATGGGAAGAAGCCTCAGTAAATGATGTAGGCTCATAGACAGAGGAGTAAGCAGTAAATGCAGCATCATAGGAAGTAGAGAGAAGATCATAGGACACATGGTTGGAGACAGGGTATAAACAAGCAGACCTAGACTTAGGAGTGATAAAATCAGTCGTCCATATAGGAGGTTTAGTTGGTCTAGAGGATTTTCTAAGACCAACAGACTTAGGTGTAGGAATGGGAAGTGGAGGAAGTGGCACAGGAGAACTGGACTCAGAGTCCAGGATTCAAAGACAAGTCAGAAGTCTCAGTGAGAGCCTGATAACACAAAGGGATCTCTGTACAAGGTAAGTCTGTGGAAGTAGAAGTATCTCATGTAAATTGGAGCTCAGGAAAAAGAGGAGAACTGGAAGGACTCATATGCTGAAAAGGAAAGATGGATTCTTTAAACACAACATCTTTGCTGACAAAGAAAGTTTTGGTATGTAAACTATAAAGTTTGTAGCCCTTTTGAAGACTAGAATAACCAAGAAACACAGCTGGAACAGCTTTTGACGCAAATTTGTCAGTCTGCTTTACCTCAGAAGCAAATGCAAGACAACCAAACACTCTAATATGATCAAGAGAAGGGAGTGTTTGATACAACAGGTTATGAGGAGTTTTACCCTTAAGAACTGTGGAGGGTATCCTGTTTATTAAGTACACACTAGTGAGAACACATTCTCCCCAAAATCTGAGAGGAAGGTGAGACTGAAATCTCAAGGATCTGGCCATCTAAAGAACATGTCGATGTTTTCTCTCTACAACCCCATTCTGTTGTGGGGTATAAGTGCAAGAACTCTAATGCAATACACCCAATGTCTTAAGTAAATCAGAAACTTGGGAGTTAAAAAACTCACAACCATTATCAGATCTCAACACTTTGATGGTGCTGGAAAAAACATTGTTAATCATTGTAAAGAAGTTCTGTAAAAGCTACTATAACCTCAGATTTAGAGTTCAACAGTAATAGCCAAGTATATCTAGAGTAATCATCAACCAAGGTAAGGAAATATCTTTTATTGTCATGAGTAGGAACTCTATAGGGACCCCACACATCAGCATGTAATGTATGAAAACAAGTTGATGTAGTGGTAGTACTTAAGGGAAAAGGTAATCTGGCTTGCTTAGCCAAGGGACACACAGTACATATATCAGTAAAGGAAGAACAAATATGTTTGCAACAATTAAGTGTTCTCAGTACACTAACATGTACATGACCCAACCTTTGATGCCATAAAACCAAGTTGTTAGGTCTAGTAGAAGAAACCACATTAGCAGTAGTAGATTGATCCTACTGAGACTTCAATTGAGTTCCCTGAGTCTTCAACTGAGTATCAACATGAACCACGTACAGATCATTCTCCAGTGTGCCAGTCCCCCTGACATTCCCACTTGAGAGGTCCTGAAAAACACAATGAGGATAAAAGATAGCACAACAAT
This sequence comes from Solanum verrucosum, assembly GCF_900185275.1. Classification (NCBI taxonomy): domain Eukaryota; kingdom Viridiplantae; phylum Streptophyta; class Magnoliopsida; order Solanales; family Solanaceae; genus Solanum; species Solanum verrucosum. The sequence goes on from NW_026020401.1 coordinate 84,100, forward strand.
TTAGTTCCCTTGTTAACTTGGATATTGATAGAAGATTATAGTGAAATTCAAGAATGTGTAGCACATTTGAGATCTCTGCTCCACCTAACACTCGAGAAGACCCAATGTGACTGACATGTGCAAGGCTACCAGTAGGTAGATGTACTTTGTCACAAAGATCTCTATCTAAGGAACTATATTGTGTTAACATACTCAAATTGTGTATTATGTGTTTGGATGCTCATGTATCAATGATCCATTTGTCAGCATCAGGAATGAGAGAAGGACAAATCATCATACCTGATGCATGAGCAGTAGTAGTAGTATCACAATTACTCTTTGCATTATCTGGCTCTATCAGTTGCAAGAGATACATGTACTGCTGTGGAGAGAAATGAGGGTGAAACTACTACTGTTGATGAGAGGAGACACCAGAAGATCCAGTAGTTGGAATCTTAGAGGAACTAGAATCATTAGTTGCTCCTTGACTATTCCATGTTGAGGCATTCTGATGATGCATAAGCAGTCCAGGAGCATTGTTGAATCCTGCAAGATTAGCTGAGATAGGACTAGCATTGTTTCTCCTTTTACCTTTCCAATCAGCAAGATATCCATACAATTTGTAACAAGTAGCTCTAATGTGACCCTTCCAGTTACAGTAATCACAGTAAAAAGTGATATTGTTGTTAAATCGTTTCTGATTAGATCAAAAACCAGCTCCAATAGGAGGATTAGACCCTGACTGTGAAGTAGATCCTGATCTTGGCATGTGTCCTTTACCACTACTAAAAAAGGCCATAGCCTCATTCATCCCACCAGCATTAGCAGAAACAGGGTGATCACTTCCTGTTGTATTAGATTTACCAAGGATTCTCTGACTTTCTTCAGCCATTACAAAAGAATAAGCTTTGTTTACACCTAGTGCTGGATCAAGCATCATAATCTGACTTCTAGACTGATTATAAGATTCATTTAGTCCTAAGAGAAATTGCATCTGTCTCTGGTACTCAAAGTGCTCTACATAGGTCTTAGAACTCTCACAAGCACAACCAGGATAGGGCATCAATGAGTCATATTCCATCCACAACTCCTTGAGTCTGGAAAAATAGCTAGAAACAGACATAAGTCCTTGTTGCAGTGTGGCAATCTCCTTATGCAGATAGAAGATTCTAGAGCCATCAACTTTGTCAAATCTCTCTCTTAAATCAGTCCATACTTGTTGAGCACTGCTAGCATAGACTATTCCACTCAGTCAGGGGCGGATCTAAGGGTACGTGTGGGGGTGCCACAGCACCCAGTGATTTCGGAAAAATCTTTGTATATATATGTATATATGTATCAGATTTTAATATATATTAACTTTGCCACCCACTGAACAAAGTGATGAATGGTTCAAGTGGCGAAGGGCATGATATGCCATACTCGCAATGCGAGTTCGAATCTCGCTGCTAGCATTATTTTTTTGTGCGCGCAGTGAAGCTTTTTTTTTCTTTTCTTTTTTGTCTTTTTTTTTTTTATTAATGTGTGAAGGGATTTAGTTTTTTTTCTTCCATTCATTCTTATTTATTTACTATACTTTATTAATTCAAATTTACTCCTTTTCACCGTAGTTAATTCTTAATTTTTTTAACTTTCACTAATTATTGATAAATATTATTAAGAATGTAATAAATAGTAGTTTTTAAAAAAATATAAGTTTTAAAATGATGAATATTATTACCGACATTCTTGCTAAGTAAGATGATTAGGTTGAAACTACAATTTTATTCTCTCTACTATATATCTGCAACAACACAAAGTCAATGGAATATGAATATTTTCAGTTAACACTATAAAATAGTTTATCCAAGCTCAAATTTTAATGTGAAAAACATTCTTTTTTCCTCAAAGTCTAAGTGAATAAGGCCTTTGATTCCTAAAAAAAAAATTGAATTGTTTAGTTATCTCTAATCACAGAATATCTAAAAGAAAAATATTACTAACATGCATGTTTGATCGATTTGTTTATAAAAATCAAAAAGGATAATAACCCAAATTGTACAACCGACCTATTTATCTAACTTGAACGATGTGGCACCTGGACCTCCAAATCCTAGATCATTATCCATGATAGCACTATAGCATTGCATTTTTCCCATAGATCATGTAGAGATGCATTGAATTATCCTTACTACATTTTCCATCAATAAATCCTATCTTCCCCTTACCTAGAAGACCTATCTTCATATATCTCCATAATGAATAATTCTCATATCCAGACAGTTGAATAGAGACCAGAGAACTACCTGGAGTATCACACGATTGCAGGAAGAGAGGGTGATGAGAATCCACCATTGTAGTTCCTCCTTGAACTGCACCACTGGTTGAAGAATCAGTCGGCATGATAAACTGCAGCTACAATTGTGATCTTCACTAGCTTCTAGGACAATACAGTACCTCAAGTCTTCTACTACACTGAAAGCTAACACAATCAATTGAGTAACACCTTAAGCTCTGATACCATGTTAAGCACCAATAATGGTGAATGAATGAGAAAACAATAAGCTAAGAAGAAGAGAGAAAAGTGAAGTTTCATTCAGTTCATCATGATTGCAATAGTAGTTTACAATGATACCTAAACATCACTATATAAAGGTGTGAATCAACTAACTAATCAGACTAGTTAAGTTACCTAACTACAGTTAATCATAACTAACTTCTGTAACTACTTATTAACAAACTTGTAACTAACTTTTGCCCTTTACACTTTAGCTCAACAGTTTTCATGCTCTACAAAAACATACGATTCACTAAAATACTCAATGATTAAAGTTCACCTCATCCAGTTTAATATTAGTTTGACAATCACATATCCACAGCAATCAAAGCATTGGGTGAAGAGGCGAAATGTTCAAGTAAACAACTATACAACCGCAATTGATTTCACAGTGCAGAATTTTCTCATAGGAGACGCAAAATCAAACAGTTACCCAGATCTAACCCTTCCCCTGGGTCAGCAATTAGGAAGAGAAAGTAACATCACAAATCAACAGATTTTTGGCACTAAAAAAAGGAGAGAGAAGAAAGTAAAACCTTCAATACTATCGCCTGCAAATAATCTTTACACAGTGATGAGCTCGTGCAAAGAGAATGGCAATGGTACTTCCTCCATGGATTGAGAGAGATGGGAAATTGGGAATTATAGTTTCTATTCCCTATAAAATTTCAAATGGGAACATTGAAGGAAACAAAAAATTGGAGGGAAAGATGATAAAAATTGGGTCCCCTTCATAATTATTAGCGGCAATTCAATTGCCACCCGAGATTGTTGTATTCATTTGATTATGAGAATTTTTCAATTTTTGTGTTTATTTTATTTAAAAATCAGTGTTTTATTATGAAAATTTGAAATTTGAAAAACACCTAAAATCTTGTTTTCAAATCACGAGTCAACAAGGCAATATATGAACCGTGCCCCTTAGACATTATAAGTCTTGGCTTTGTTTGATTGGTAGGATAAGAATAACAATTTTAAGATAAGAAATGTGAGATTATTTTGTCTCGTATTTGATTATAGATATTAATTAGTCCGAAGATTATTATGTTTCATTATCTATACTTTCAAAATATCTTTATCTACCTTAATCCGTCATATCAAACTACCCCATGAACAGGGGCGTATACAGGAGGGGGTCACCGGGTTCACGTGAACCCATGGTCCCCTCCCGAAATCATATATAGTAGTGTTATATTTTTTAAAAATATTTAAATATAGGTGCGTGAACCCAGACTCGAAGTATCATATAATGTAGTACGATGATGATTGGGTGCACCTCTCTAGGTGAGGTTAGAAATTTGAATTTTTTATCTATCTTGTTTTAGTTTTCTTTCTAAGATTTTGTAACTGGTTTGGATAAATAAAAGTTAATTTTGGACCTATGATTTTAAAATTTTTAATGGTTTTCAGTAAAAGAATCTAACCGGTCAAACTTATGTCTTAGATCCACCTTTTTGTAATAGTGCACCCATTATCTATAAATCCTGAATACGCCTCTGCCCATGAATGTCTGCATTTTGTCAATGTACGTAACTTTTATATATAGGCTAGGAACGTTTGGTCTAATCAACATGGACTTGAAGAGAATGAGGAAAAATTATTAGATCTTTCCACAGTTTTAATTAATTCAATTATTAATAATATAAGGTTGTACGTTATAATTAGTAACATAAAGTTATTCTCCCCATCCCTATGTTTCTTAACTTCATAATGGATGTATTAATTATGTAAGTTCCTTTCTTCTCAATTTTAATTTTTTCTTTTCTTTTGAGTGGTTCTCTTTTCGTTTTCTTCCTTCTAGTGTTGGAGGCATGTAATTGTAAATTACAGTACGCTCAAAACATGAAATCCTTTCTCTTGGGCTTGGGTGAAATATGAAACTTACAAACATCCCACTTGTTTAGGAGCTAGTTACTTAGATACATTCTAGTTTATAATATTACAAAATTTATCATATTTCGTTGCATTCAGATACATGTAACTCGGGATACATGGGTCAAAATTAGGTGTAATTTGTTATAGATACACGGTATCCAAGTGAATTCGTATGTATCTAGGATACATAACGAATCTCGTTCGCTACTCTCCTATGTATTCGGATACCAAATACATACAAATCACACCGACAGGTACATGTATCTAGTGTGATTCACATGTATCTGGGATACATAACAACTCTAGCTCGCCTCCCTCCCCATCTCACTCGCCTCTCTTCCTACTTTAGTATACCTGGTAGCAAAAACTGCATGTATTTTGGTGTATCTTTCTTAATATATGGTAGGAAACTCTTAATTAGTAGTAAGATTATGTAATGTTTTGAAAGTACAGATGATATATATATATATATATATATATATATATAGTACTGGAGTATGTTTAATTATGTAGTTTCTCAAAAAAAAAAACATAAATGTCCTCTATAAATTAGTTATACAGTAGACTTTGTATACATAAATTAAGTATATATCGCAAATTCCTTCTAAATGAAAATACTCTAGCACAATCGATGTATAATTCAAATTAATTATAAAAGTATACATCTACTATATGTATATATAAATTAGCTATGCAGTTGACTTTATGTTTACATAACCTAATTATACATATCAAAAATATTTTGAATGAACACGAATCTATCATTGTCGATGTATACTTTAATCAACTATAATAGTATATACATATACTATATGTGTATATAAATTAGCTATGAAGTAGACTTTATGTATACATAAAGTAATTATATACCACAAATTCCTTTTAAAGGAAAGTACTCTATCACAATGATGTATACTTCAAATTAATTATAAACGTATACATCTATCAAATGTATATAGTATAAATTAGTTATACAGTCGAGTTTAAATATACATAACCTGGTTATACATATCTTAATCCTTTTGAATGAAGGTAATTCATCACTGTCGAAGTATACTTTAATCAATTACAATAGAATACATGGACTAAATGTATATACATAGCTCCACAATAAACTTTATGTATACTAATTAACTAATTATATACAACAAATTTATTTTGAATGGAAGTATTCTATCACAATCAATGTAAACTTCAAATTAATTGTAAAAGTTCACATCTACTACTTCTATCACGAAGAGGACGTGAATTTGGTCTCTCTTTTTGTTTTGTCCATAAATAAGAGTTTTTTATTTCAAATTCTTGATCGTCGTGTTTTACAGTAAGGAGTCTTGATTCAAAAGATGGGTGAGCTAGTGAAGAACAAATTCTGCTCGCATGGCCTACAATGAAGGAAGTGGTTGGTGAACTTAAAGGTCTGAGAAGTTTACTAGGAACTCTTGGTCTAGTCAACGTTGAGATGAAGAGAATGAAGCTGAACCATCAGACCTTTATGAGATTTCAATTAACTCTAGTTAATATAGATTCATCCATTTTGTCTAGAAAATAGAATTCGAAATGTTTCCTACCAATAGTCTAATTATGATGTAACACACCAAATGTTCAGAGTATTTAAATTAGGTCGTCAAGAATTTACAAGGTTAATCTTATAACTTTATGTCACCCGTTGTTGAGATGTTGGGAGAGTAGTTGCAAATGGGTAATTGAACCAAGGAACACTTATATTAAGTCTACTACTTGAAGTGTTAAGACTAAAGTTAGAGGCCATGGCAGCCTAGAAACAAAAATTCTAGTTGAAATTAAAGTTTAATTACGGGAAGTATTTCTAATAATCTCTATGTTATTTGACTTGAAATGAACATATTTGCAATCTATAAAGGTCTTGGAGTTCAGATTCCAACAAAATTAACCTCTTGTCAATCTAAGTTTGGGACAAAAAATTATACTATGTTTTACCACAGACCTACATAATACCCCAGTGCATACGTGACATAGATCCCACCGAAAAGAAAAGTGATCCAGATGTACATAAACTACTATACCTTTATATTTTTATTCAGAATAATTTTTTCTAAACTTTATCCTAAAACTGGTTTCCAAGCAAACAGTGTTTGGAAAAGCATTTGTTAAATTTTTTATAAGCTTAAATGCCTAATGAGTTGACCCTCATTCCTTTGCTTTCCTTGTATAGGATTGGTCCGTCAATCCTTTTCTTAGACATCGTTTGACTTTGATTTAAAGTTAAAATTTCATTTGAATATGTAATTTGAATCTCAAAATTGCTCTGACCAAACGTCTACTTAATAGTTTTTCAAGCACAGACGGTGTACACGATCCATATTGAAGCGTGCATGACCTATGTTGAACCAGTCTCTTCCGATGACCTTACAAGTGCAAATGGTTAGATTATCTACGTCAATGAGTTTATGTACACGCTAGAGAATAATAGTGACAGAATTGCTTCTTATAAATTTTTGCCCAGATGTACAAGTTAGTTTATTATTAATTTTTAATTTTTTTTTCTGTAAATAAATAAAATAGTTGAATGATTTTTGGAAAGAGATAAAAGTGATTTAGAACCGATGGACTTGTAATTTTTGTCTTTCTAACTTTAAATTCAGTGCTGAAAAACACTTTTTTATTTTATCCTAATACTATTTGTGTTGCACTTGCTACTATTTCAATTTTATAAACATCATACATATATATATATATATAAACCATAAATCAAACCATTAAAGATAAAAAATCAATAATAAATAATAAATATCTTGTTGGTTTGATCATCGGTTTAGTGAGGACATAAAACTGGACCGATGCATCCCTAAATTTAACCAAAACAGTTTTAAAAATAAAGCTAGAATACATGATACTTGTTCTTACCTTTGAGAATATCTTGACAGCAATCAACCCCGGCAAATACTACTGTCCCTCTTGACTCTTCTGAATCATTGTTTAAGGCATTATTCATTACCTGTTGGGCATGATTGACCCCAAATCGTTGCATTTTATTAATATGAAAAATCTTATGAGTCAGTTGTACTCTCAAACTAGAGTTTGCATCATTTTGGAAATTCTCAAAAACCATGGACCTAAAACACATGAATTTGCTTCCTTGCCAAATTACTTCCTTTTACGCTTGTGTGCTGCTGCTACTACTACTACTGACATTAGCCCCAGCCCAAAACACGACTAGTAGCACCAGCATCAAAGCTGCAAATACAACAAAACCAGGATGCCGTAAGAGGTGCGGGAACGTAACAGTTCCATACCCATTTGGTATTGGCTCAGATTGCGCCATTAACTCAGGGTTCGAGGTTATCTGCAACGTTTCGACTGATGGTACTCAGAAACCTTTAATAGGAAGCATTGAGGTGTACGACATCTCTGATGCTGAATTGCGCGTCGAGAATGCCATCGCTTGGAGATGTTATAATGAAAATGGATCTATGTACCGTGAAAATCTCAATTGGATGTATTTGGGGGGCTCAAGTTATCCCTATAGTTTCTCTGCAAGGAACATGTTTATCTTGGTCGGTTGCGATGACAATGCCCTCATCACGGGCCCAAACTTTGGGTATAACTGCTCCACCAGCTGTACCAGCTCGAACGACGTGATTGACGGTAAATGCATGGGTAATGGCTGCAATCAGGTGCATTTGCCCAGGGGCTTTAAAAATTTTACACCAATTATTTCTAGCACACGAAACCACACGGATGTTTGGGATTTTAATCAATGTGGGTATGCATTTCTAGGCGAGGTAGATCGATTCCATTTCAGGGGCCTAGAGGATGTAAGTAATGTTACTACCTTTTATAAGAGTATTATGGCTAGTGTGCCCATTGTGCTCGACTGGGCTATCGGGGATTTCACATGCACACAAGCGCAAGATGGCAAGGATTATGCTTGCAAGGAAAATAGCGAGTGTGTTGATTCAGATGCTGGTTTTGGTGGCTACCGCTGCAGCTGTAAACCAGGTTTTCAGGGCAATCCATATCTCACTGCAGGCTGCCAAGGTAGGACGATTAACACAGTTTTTCAGGGCAATTCATATTTCATAAATGGAAAAGATCAAGGCAAACCTTTTACACCAATGAAGTCTGCTTAATTCTCCATTTGATCAATTGAAATGCTTTGATATAAGTTATACCAGTGTTCTACTTATTTGGTTTTTCCAGATGTTGATGAATGTTCTGATCCAAGCGCCAATACGTGTGAAAAGAACTGCACAAACACCCCAGGGAGTTTCTATTGTTCTTGCCCCGATGGATATACCGATGATGGCAAAAAGGATGGTCGTAGTTGTATTCCTCCCTACTCTGATCATCAGTCCCTATGGACGAAGTTCTCTCTAGGTAAATATCTTGGAAAATTTTCATAACCGCAATACTCCCTCCCTTCCATTTTATCTCATGTTGTTTGACCAGGCACAAAGTTTTGGAAAGAGACAATCTCATTAAGAGTAAAATGATAAATTTAAAGTTCAATTTTTTCTAATCATATAAAAATGACATTCTTTCATACACAGAGAATATCACATAAAACTGGGATAGAGGAAATAATAATTTATATGCTAGAAAATGTCTGGGAAGCTTGGAAGTCTATTTCAAACTATTTTTTGCTCACTGATAGTTACTTTATTTATCCAAAATTTGAATATTACATTTTTCTCTTATATAACAGTACATCATATCCGCACCACATAAGTGACAAAACAGTACTTTTGTTTTCACATATTCTTATGTATTTTTTTATTATGAACATGAATGTGGGAAAACTCCAATATTTCGTATATATGATTATTATGATCTATGACCAAGAACAACTCAATTTTATTTTTTACAGAAATTCCAGATTCCAGACTATGTTTGAATAATACAGAACTTGCTTTTCATATGTTTGAAACAGCCTCTAGGAACACCAATATGTTAGCATGTAAATTCAACAGTAAAATGAAAGTGTACAATCCTGAGCTTTTGTTTTAGCTTAGTTGAAATAGGCAATAAAAGTTCAACTCTACTACTTACACAGGTACTGGAGTTGGGTCAATCTCCCTAGTGGTTGTGATAACATTGCTCTACTTTTGCATCAAGAAAAGAAAGTTGATTCAAGCCAGGGAGAAGTTTTTCCAACAAAACGGTGGTTTACTATTGAAGGAAAGAATATCCACAAAAGAGGGCGCTGTGGAAGCAACAAGAATTTTTACAGCTGAGGAGCTCAAGAAAGCTACAAATAATTATGCCAATGACAGAATTCTTGGTCATGGTGGAAATGGGATTGTATATAGAGGTGTGCTACGTGATACTCGCATAGTTGCCATTAAGAAATCTAGAACTGTGGATGAGAGTCAAATTGAGCAATTTATCAATGAGGTGCTTATTCTCACTCAAATCAACCATCGAAATGTGGTGAAGTTCTTTGGGTGTTGTTTGGAAGATGAAGTTCCTTTATTGGTTTATGAGTATGTCTCTGAAGGAAATCTGTACGAGCACATTCACAACCAACGTGGAGCGGGTTGGTTAACTTGGCAAAACCGTTTGAGAATTGCAGCAGAGATAGCCACTACACTTGCTTATCTTCATTCATTTGCGTCCATGCCTATCATTCATAGAGACGTTAAGTCTGCCAACATATTGTTGGATAATATTTACACAGCTAAGGTGGCAGATTTTGGAGCATCAAGGTTAATTCCTCTAGATCAGACACATGTGGCTACATTGGTTCTAGGGACATCAGGTTATTTGGATCCAGAATATTCTCGCACGAGTCAACTGACGGAGAAAAGTGATGTTTACAGCTTTGGAGTACTTCTGGCAGAACTTTTGACAGGGTTGAAACCTATTATTAGAGCTAGAAGTGAAGAGAACAAGAATTTGGCCGATTTTTTTGTGTTGTCCATGAACTCGAATAGCTTGTTTCATATTATTGATCATCGTGTTTTGCGGGAAGGGAGTCTTGAGCAACTCCAAAAGATGGCTGAGCTGGTGAAGAACTGCCTTCAGCCGCATGGAGAAGATAGGCCTACAATGAAGGATGTGTCTATTGAACTTGAAGGTTTGAGGAAGGTAACCGGAATCTCTTCGTCTAGTCAACATGAACAGGAAGAATATGATCAGGATGAAAGATCAGATCTTTACACAGTTCCCATTAACTCCTATGAAAATACCCCCAATTCAGATAGTTCTCGTATAATGCATCCTACATACAGTCCAAGTTGATCCAAAATTTGCTCCACTAATAATGGCATTATACTGCCTCTTACTGTCCCATATCTATGTTTCTTCCATATTGAATGTTCTAATGAAAGTTGCTTTCCTTTTTCCTATCAATTAGATTTTTCTTTAAGATACAGTATTGGAGATCTTCACAGATTATATATAGAGGATCTTATGATGATAAGTGTTTTTTTTTGTTGCATATTGCATATAAACTGTGCATAAATTTTATTTGAAGCCAAACTTGCCCATTATTGATAAAAACTGTAATGTACGTAGAGATCATTGCTTATTTCATTTTTCGGTTTCCACTCTCATAATACCAAAGACCGAATCCAACAATGATGACTTAAAACGCAACTCATAACATCTTAAGGATTTGAGAATCAGTACCTAAAATTTCGAATCAGGTTCTTCAGATGTCAGGATTATATTAGCATGATTTACCCCAGTCACTCCATATTCATTGTAGGTTTTTGACAAGATTTTCTTCTTGTTTTACCAGGATTTCCTTCTTGATTATATCTAGTTTGCATTGCTGATAAAGTTACAGGCTTTAACGGCAATTGGTTAGCCAATTACAATGGCTGAAAATGCATTCACAAAATGGCTTAGGTTTCACCTTTAGCATCCATTTTCGGTTGTCTATAAATCCAATTAAACAGCCACTCAAAGTCACAAGCTTTAACAGTTGGGGCTCGTTTGGTACGAGGGATAAGGGATAACTAATCCAGGATTAATTTCAGGATGAGTTTATCCCATTTTTAGTTAGGATAAAATCGCGGGATAACTTAGGATGAGTTTATCTCTACCAAACACACCCATAAAGGATTAAAAAATTTCTAGGTGCTCGTTGTTGTAAACTCATTATGCATATCTATTTGTGAAATGCAAGCAAACGTACCAACATTGACTTGAGCAACTTCCTTATTGGCCTCAATGCAAACTTCCAATAAGCGCCTGCATTCATCAAACACACTCCATAAGAAGGAAGAATATCACATTATAACACGTTGAAAAGAGGAATCAGTGTTCAACAATTGATTTAGTGTAGGATAAAATAAACAGCACTGACAAGAGGAGAAACAATTGAATCTCATTTGGCAATTGTACAACAAAGAAAGGATTGAATTGATTGTTTACCTTGAGATGTAGGTTTGTATCTGGATGTACCAGAACAATCTAGAGTTTGCCGCATATTCAGATGAATTTAGCAATTGGAAATTTAATCAAATGAATTTGTTACTGCGAAAACACATCGTTCACGGCAATCAAAGCCGTAATCGATCGACATTCAAATCTGAATAAAATCTTTCACAATATTAATCACAGATTCACTTATTTCACAATGCATTGAGTGAAGAGGCAAAAAGTTCAAGTAAACAACAATTAGAACAGCAACTGATTTCACAGTGCAGAATTTTCTCAAAGAAGACGCAAATTCAAACAGTTCTCCAGATCTACTCCTTCTCCAGAGAAAGTAACATCACAAATCAATATTAGCAACACAACTTTGGCACTAAGAAGAGGAGAGAAGAAACTACTTAAAACCTTGATAATATCGCGAGAAACGAGGAGGGGAGGGGAGGAGAGAGAGATGACAATGGCTAGAAATTCAAATTTTGCAAAGACTTTATTTTATATCTATGGTAATGGGAATATGGAAGGGAACAAAAATAGAAATTAGCAATTAATAATATCTAATCTAAGTCAAAATAACAACACTTTAAAATATTTATTTAAAATATCAGAATGACAATATTTTTAGAAAATAATATGTATTCAAATTTTATTATTTAAAATTAATTTTATTTATAAAAACAGTCATATATTGGATCAAATTCCAAATCAATAACCGTTTAAAAAGAAAAGAAAAATTAAATCAATACCCATTAACCTTCCTTCTTCGCCTTTCACGTTTCCAGATTCTCTTTCTTCAAGGTGCTCACAAATTGTTCATCAAAATATATATTTTAATTCAAGAAATTTTCTCGATTGTTAAACGAAATCTCTTTATTAATTCAAGAGATTTCTCGATTGGAAAGGTAATTTCCATTATTTATTTGGAATTATTTTGACTTGCTGTTTAAAATCATCGATTATGGTGTATATTTCGGATTCTATATATTTCGGATTTTCAATCAAATGTTTCAATTTTTATGTGATTTTGTTTAGATATTTATCAAATATTTATGTATTTCAGATTTTTATTCTTATAAACAAATTTTTTTTTGTGATTTTCTTTTAATTTTTCAGATTTTGTAGAATCTAGAAATTCATTTATATGTTTATTTTGTTTGATATTTAATACATTTATATTTTGATAATATCGAAATTTGCTTTTAGGGTTTTAGATTTTGGGGAAAACATATGATTGTCTACCATGACTGAATCAATCAGAAATTTATTGGTATTCATTTTTTCGTTTGAAATAAAAAATCATACTGAAATACAACTTGATATTTAAAATACAAACTTAGTAAGACATATTTTGTATTTTATTTGGCTAAAGCAATATAATTTTTATGAATACATAATATATATAATTGCGACGAATACATCACAAGAAGGGGAATACAAAATTATTGGTATTCATTTTGCGTTTGATATACAAAATGATATTGAAATACAACTGAGCCAAAAAATACTTTCTGCAAATTTAAAGTGAAATAATAATATAACAAAACTGGATATTGAAATATAAATACAATTTATTTTGAATACAGCTTATTCTATGTTTTATGTATTCATCGCAATTGTATTTTTCAATATCATTTTGATTTACAACTAATTTGTATTTATATTTTAGTAAATACTTCACAACTGCCTTTATTTCCTTTATTTTTGTACTTGAACTAGAATGCCAAAGAGTTGTATTCATCATAAATCAATACTAACAATTTTTGTATTTTAAATTTGTTATACATATCATTAGGTTGTTTTGAAAATTTTCCCACAAAAATATTGGAGGGAAAGATGATAAAAATATAAATGGGCTTCTTACGTAATGTACAGCCCGACAAATCGGTTTGGATTGGTCAAAAATCAAAATCAAAACTAAAGAAATTTAATTTTATTTGATTTGGTTCTATTATTAAATAATTAACCATATACAAAAAATTAAATATACGATTTATTTAAAAGAAGGAAAAAAAAGATAACAATTCATTCAAAACAAAAAATATTAGAATGATTAACATTACAGAACTTTCGATTATTGAATTTATTATGAATAAAACTTCAAAATTCACCATGTTGGCCTAGAAGGAAGAAATAGTGGCATTCCTAGTCCCACCAAAGGCAAAATTGTGATAGACAATCATATACATGTAACCAATAAGATGAATCTTCTCATCTTGGGCATTTGCTTTTATAAATAAATAATAAAATGTATGTATATAATTTATGGATTCGGTTATTTCAAGTAGTGGACGAAATGACAAATGAGAATCAAAATCATTGCCGACCTTCTCCTTTTCAAGATTGTAGTGATTGGTAGACCTTTGGTGTTTATAGTAATGTAGAAAATGGTGAAAATATTTTTAGGTTTGGAGAGATGGTGAAAAAATAGAAGAAAAGAGTAAAGAATAATGAAAGAATTGAAGAAAAACTTTTTTTAATGGAATTTTCACGTGTCAAACGCGTGAGTTTCACCCATCAACATAAATATGGTTGTGACTTTTTAGGGGTACAATAATTTCGATTTTAAACAGTTCAGGGGGTGATAGGACCCCCGTAAAGTTTAAGTGTGTAGTTGACTATCCGATAATAGATTAGGGGGCATTTGACCATTTTCTAATAAGAAAATGATCCACTCAAATTAACCTGCGGAGTAATAAAAGATTTTAAAATATATTGTTTATATAAACGAACATACAAACTTTACACACTTAATGTAAAAGAAAATTATCTATACAATGTCCATAAATTTGTGACATTCATGTATCAACTTGTTAAATGAGTCATGTTAAGAAAATCTAAAGTTATATGAATTGGCTCACATCACATGAGGAGATGAAATCACAATTTGAAGTTTACGTGTTTTGAATTTGTTGTCAAAATTCATAACTTATTTTAATTATTGAATTTGTAATTAACATTTATACATGTTAGTATATTTTCTAATTTCTAGTATAAATTACAAGAAATAAGCAAAAACTTGTGAGTTGGACTGAATTCTTTTTGTTAATGTAGCTCTGCTCTGTGCACAAGATGCCCCAATAAAGTCCAAATTAAAGACTTAAAGCCAACATGAATGACATAAACCGAATAAATCAAAATACGGAGAAACTCTTTGAGGTGGTTCTTACTTAAGTATAACTATTGCCTCCACATAAATGCAAATAAGCAAAAGTTATAATAAAATTTGGTAATTCGGTGCACAAAGCATTCCGTTAATGTGAGTTTAGGGAAAGACTGTACCACAAGAAGTGTGATATAGACAATTTAGTACCTTATACAAGTATTAATACCTACTTACAATTTAAATTTGTAACCCATATATAAAGCACAATGAACCTATATGAGAGTCCGAAGCCAAAAGGGCAAAAAAAATTGTCAAAAATTCCAAAAGGGCACATCAATTTTTTTTAACCAAAAGGGTAAATCGCTCCTGACGGAGCGATTTTCTTCTGACAAAATTGACGCCGTTACTCCTTTAAAAAACATAAAAATCGCTGCCCCAACAGTGATTTTGTTTTTCAAAAAAATTAAATCGTTGTTATGGCAGCGTTAATTTTCTGTCAGAAATTATTTAAAAAAAATGGAAATCGCTCCACGTGTAGTGATTTTAGTTTAAAATGTTTTTTTTTTTAATAATCGCTGCCAAGGCAGCGATTTCAGTAGAAAAAATTTCCCAATTGAGTTACTTTATAATTTTTTATTGTATACTTTTTGATTGCTAGCAGCAATTTGAAAATAATAATAATAATTCTTACTGAAATCGCTGCCAAAGGCAGCGATTATTTTTTTTAACTAAAATCGCTACACGTGGAGCGATTTCCAATTATTTTTTTAAGCAGTCTTCGCCTCGAGAATTTTTAATAAAAAAAATGTTAACTTTTTTAAGAAAATGGCTGCTATAGCAGCTATTTCTATATTTTTTTTAAATAATTATTTTTTTCTGAGAAAAACGCTGTTGGGGCAGCGTTGTTAAAAAAAAAATTCACAAAATTGCTGCCACAGCAGCGATTTTAAAGAAAAAAGAATTTTTTTTTTGGAAGAAATTGCTATTGGGGCAGCGATTTTTATGCTTTTTAAAGGAGTAACGACATCAATTTTGTCAGAAGAAAACGGAGCGATTTTGCCCTTTTGGTTAAAAAATAATTGATGTGCCCTTTTGGAACTTTTGACAATTTTTTTACCCTTTTGGCTTCGGACTCACCTATATGAGGTGAACCTATTATAAATCACAATTTAAATCCGTAACCTATACAAATTATCAACTTGAAACATCTAAAAAGTGTATAAAAGAATTTGTTCACTCGAAAATTTATTTGTATCACAAAATTTATTTATTTTTAAAAAAAGAAGTATAAAAAATACCCCTAAACTTGGCGCAAATTATTAGTTTCATCCCCAAACTATTGACATCATTAAATACACCCCTTACTTGACTAATTGAAGCTAAATACAACCCGATTTTACAATATTAGTGAAATACACGCCTAAATTCTCATCAAGTTTAGAGGTGTTTTCAATACTTCTGTCGATTTTTATTAACAACTTCATGCTCTTAAAGTTTAAAACCACTTTCTATGTCATATTGTATATTGAAGTGTATCGAAAATTTAGTTAAGTCAAGTAAAATTTTTTTTTAAAGCTATCAATAATTTTGGAATGAAACTAATAATTTGTGTGGTGTTGTCTAGAAAACAAAAAAAATGGAGTATATATATTGGGCCGGTTCCAAGCTGTGTCGAGCGGTCATTTTGAGATATTCCCCCGTCTTTTGGAGTGATTTCATTAGGGTTCTTCTTCGTTTAACATCGGTGAGTTCTCTCCTATGAATCCTCTTGTTTTCGTTTTTATAGTTTGATTTGAATTCTCCTTTTGTGTTTGATGTTGCTTGTCTCTTCCCCAATTTGGAAATTGATGTGCGATTCTAGCGTGTTAGATGCATATGTTCCTCCTAATTGAGATTCGTTCACCTGGAATGTGTGAATTCGGTTTGGTTTTTGGTGCTTTCTAGTTTCTCCGCTAGCTGATTCGGTATAGCAAGGTTTAGTGGTTTACTGTCTGAAAAATATTAGAACTTCAGTGGTGAAAATTGGTGGTGGGTGTAGCTGTTGTATGTGCTGCTGCGGCGGCGGTTTTCTAAGCGTGCTCAAAGATGAAGAAGAGCAACTAAAACTTGAAAACTAGTAAACTCTAACAGTAGAACTATAATATCTGCAGATTGCTTGTTTCTTAAAGAAAAATGTAATCTTTAGCATTGTGTAGTTGAAATAATATTCACTGACAAACAAGGTACCTCTTAAGTTCGAGCCTTGAGTATGAGGTAGCCCTTTTCCCGAGTAAAGTAATGACTTTGAGGATGGGTATCTTAACATGTGAAGAGCTTTCGCCCGCTAGCTCTTTGTGAAAATGCTAAAACGAACCGGACTCTTTCTATATACTACAATGATTGTACATCTTTGTGATTGTTTACTATAATGCTGATGCTGTTTTGTTATTTTGTGTGTGTTTTTGTATATGGTCATAGGAGTGAAGAAGTTCTCAAACGTGTTTTTGTGCATGTTTGGATATACTGTCCGTGTGTTTTGGAATGAAAAACAATAATTGGCTAAGCTATAAAATTTCTCTGGCCATCAATGCTCTAAGTAGCTTTATTTGTATTTGCATAATATTGATGCTATGCAAGCTAAACCTAGTATTTAAGTGGTGAAGGGTAAAAGGGTGTGCCTGTTATGCCGAGTTCCAAAGGTTTATGGTAGGTCCTAAGGGTTGGCATTAGACAGATTTTTCTGTGAGGGGGTTCATGTATTCAACCTTAACTTGTTTGGGATAGAGGCATAGTTGTTAGTTGTTATTGGTGTTGTATCAACATTCGAGTAGCTCCTCGAGCCACTGAGCCTAGTGCCTACCCAACCTAAACCATTGAGATCGACCATCTCCAAACTGAAGATTCTTTATTAGTGTAAACTTATCTGTGGTAATTGTTAGTTTTTCAGCCATTGAGCTCTATATATTTGGAAAACTAAAACTTCATTCTCTTTTCAGTTGTCTCTACCAAATAAGCTAATGGGTGACAAGAAGAAGGCTGGCGCTCTATTCGTGAGGCTTGTTTCAACTGCTGGAACTGGATTTTTCTATGTGAAGAAGAAGACTAAAACACTTGTAACAAATCAAACAAAGCTTGAATTTAGAAAGTTTGATCCTCGTGTGAATTGTCATGTTTTGTTCAAGGAAGAAAAGATGAAATGATGCAAACGCCAAACTTGCGCGAAATCCTCTTTCAAGTAGTAGTGTTAGCTTTCATTTTTGCAGCAGCCAGTAGTGAAATTAGACAATAGGACCTTTGGCTCACTTGTGCTACGAGAATAAGGGTTGTTTGTTTAGTTTTATTTATGCAATTCCCTGAATTTGTTCGGGATCATGTTGAATGAAACATAGTTATAAAAGAATTGATTTCATCATACAATTCATCCATAGATGTTGCTATAGACAATAAACACAGAATAAAGCATATCCTACTCTACAGAGTGACCATTATCAAATGAATATGTTGGAAAACTATTGATAATGCCAAGGTAATTCTTCATTTCACAGCTCAACTCTCTGTTAATTGTGTCTAATAATTACTGGAAGGAAGAGCATTTAAAGGATCTTAAAGTTTCATACTTCATGTTTAAACAAGTATACAATGCCTTTGATTAAATACATAGGCAGACAGTTACAAAGGCTCTTGTGACTAAAGCTGATCAAGCATAAGACATCATCTTGGACGTTTAGCGCCAAGGGGAAAGGATACACTCACTGTTACAAAAGGATCTTAAAGTTTCATACTTTATGTTTAAACAAGAAGTATACAATGCCTTCGATTAAATACATAGGCAGACGGTTACAAAGGCTCTTGTGACTAAAGCTGATCTAGCATAAGACATCATCTTGGACGTTTAGCGCCAAGGGGAAAGGATACTCGTTGAGGAGTACCTTGAGGTACGTCTGTCTTTTCATGAGAAAGACTTGGATTTTTGCTTGGAGCTGGGTTGGGATCAGCACTTTCTTCGTCCTCCTCTGTTTCTTCTGGTTGGCTAGTTTGCTTCTTTGCAATAGCTAGCTGATAGTTAGGGTTGATCAGTGTATCTTGTTCAGGAGGGAGTGGTACTCCAGACCCAGCAATTGATTTCGGCAATGGAATCTTGTTTCTGTTCCTAGCCAGCTCCAGTAGGACCTGATAAACAAGAGAATATTATAATTTCTGAAATGCAGAAAAGTAAAAATTTGAGCAGGGAAGACAAGTGAGATTGCTCCAGTAGATAGAGCACTTCCTTTCCAACCAAAAGATCAAGAGTTCAAGTCACAAAAAGCAGTTTCCAAAAGGACTCCTAGGCAATTGTTTTCATTTTTTTGGGGTGGGTGAGGGGGTTTCGCTCTATCATATCCGAAAGAGAAAACATACATACATGCAATGGGCAGTACTAACTGGATTTAGTTGGAGCTAGATGGTCAGCTGAACTCCATGAGCAACCAAGTGCATGCTAGTTGATGATTAAATCAAGTTTTCAGTTCATCAAGGTGCCACATGTTAGATGAAGCTCTGTGTAATGAAACCATATTTACTGAAGAAGCTACAGATGATTTCTAATACTGCAGTAAAAGATGAAACAGACAAGGGAAGTTCCAGACTGCTAAAACTTTAGCTAAGAAAATAAAGATACAAGTTCTTCAATGCCCCGCCATCTGTGGTTGCTTTCCTTTAATAGCCCAAGTCATGTGTAGCCAACCAGGCTCCCCTCATCATAATCTGCTAATCTTTTACTGGGTTGTCAGCCCTAGTACTGCATCTTAATTTATATGCAGGCCCAAGTTGCTCTTCATGCTTTCCAGGCCCAACCCTTGAGTAGAGTTCAAAACAATACTCGCGCCCTCAATAAGAACCTTGTCCTCAAGGTTCAAGTCAGGGAATTCATACTCATGAGTTTTCTCAGCTTCGTTGTGCATGGTGAATACATGACCATAATCGAATTCATGCCAAGGAAGTCTCAAGGCACAATCTGCCACCATAATACACTACTGGACCTTCACTAATATAATTCATTGTTTGTAATTCTATTGGACTTTTTCTCAATGGGGCCCCACGCTAACATGATGAGTGCCTGGATCATTCTGGCAATATCAAACCTTGAACCAGTAATGGTCATTTCTTCTAGCATCACAGTGAACTCATTTCTTCCTCCTCGTTTCTCAAAAGCAACAGATATATATCTTGGCATATCTTCTTCTACTAATTTCATCATTGCGAATAAGAGGGAATGAATAATCTCCATAACTCTAATGCTACCTCCACTCAAATTATCATGGTACTGAAATAATTCTGTCTGTCCAGTGTCTCAGTGATTTCAGAACAGTTTCAAGTATCCTAAGAGGCCCCTTTGTTCACATTTGTAGCATCATGAGCGACTTGACTAAAAATAGCTAGTGATGCAACAAAATTCACCTAGCCAGTTATACTGTATCGCTCGAAAGAACACCCCAGAAAAACACAAGTTATAAATGAACCCGTTAATACCTGAGATAGATCGTGCCACATTACCAATCCAAGAAAAGAAACAACCCTATTGAGGATCATAATATAGTTCGTCGGATGAAAAATAGCATGTGCGGAGTCATCCAATGAACATGATGTCTGGAGGAACCTTCAACTTTCCAGGGAATACTAAATAAAACAACAGCAACATATCTGGAGGAAGCAGATTGTTGCTAGACCAGTTGAGTCCACCGAGCACTAAGAGCCACTGGTGAGCAGTTCCATAGCATTACATCCAATTTTTGTCTGCATTGTAGGTGCCCTTTCTTTCCTTCGGACTCATTAAGGAAGAAATATGCAAATGGATACTTAAATAGACTTGGATAGTGCGCACTAACCAGGATATGAGGATAAAATCCTTCGATGTAAAATGCGTTAATCCAACTAGGTAGTGAACTGCAGCAAGTCTGTCATTGCAAACGCGAACACCCAACTGACTCAGCAATAGAGGGATGAACTATATTATTGCAAGCTGAACCATCCAGCGTCTATCCTCAGTAAGTTCAACAAGAACTAGCAGAAAGGATTGGGAGAGCTGATCAATTCGAATCACCTGGTTCACGTATTTCAGCTTACTAATAATATTCAAACGAACTTGAGAAGACTCATCCATCAGCAGAGAAAGAAATATTTGGAGAAGATGTTCAACAATTGTATTCTTCCTTGAATTAGGAGTCATTCCCATCATAACCAAAGAATTAACAGATATAGCATGTTGGCAAGAGAAGCCGTGCATAGTACTGCTAGTTGCTCGTGAAATAGAGCGTCTGGTATAACTAGTAAAATACAACTCTACTGTACAGCAATTGGGCATTGGTCTTCGCAGCGAATGTTTTTTGCTGGTTGGTTTCATTCTCAATAAGAAAGCTCAGATCGAATCAGTATTGTTAAGTTGTCATGGCTTATTTGGTAGTGTCTATCCAACCTTCTATTGGTGATTATTCTAGGAAATCCTATGCAGATTTTTTGAACTTGGTAACTTTATTCTAGGAAATTCTATGCAGATATTTTTAACTTGGTGACTTTATTCTAGAAAATTCTATGCAAATTAAAAGTGTTTATTTACTTTTTAACCAAATCCTGTAATACTTTGAATGGTAAAAATGGTTAGCCAGCTAACATCAGAAAGTTGATCCAGAACAGCAAACTGTTAAGAACTCCAATTGCCAGAACTCATTCACAGCCTAAAAAATTTCCTGTAGAACCTTCAGTATCTTCTGTTCTGCACAAGGCTGAAAATTTCTACACCACTACCCCAGCATTCAGCCACCAATACCTCCTGTTCAACTTTTCAAAGTCACGGTAATAAACCGCATATGATAGCACCAGACTATGACCTATTTTTTTTTAAATAGGTAACTTTCCAAACTATGACCTATTAGTTTGATACCTTTTCACTGTTTTCAGTAATAACTTAAAATATAGGCAAAAGTACTCATTACCCCCCTGAACTTGAAGCTTTTTATACGGTGTACACCTAAACTAAATTCCGTTTTAATTACCCCCGAACTTGTTTATTCCTCCGTCGCGTACACCTTTTTCGTCCACCTGCTCCTATTGTGACTACACGTGCGCAACAGCTGGCAAAAGTGGTGATGTGGATTTCCACCTGGATAAATAATAGCCACCTAGATAAATTAATATTGCAAAAAATAAATTTCTTAAATTTAAAATTCATTGTTTAAAAGTTATTTTTGAATAAGGGCTGATTTTGCGGAACTCCTTCTGGATTTGGGTTTTTCTAAACGTGAAGTTGGTGGATTAAATTTCAAATTTGTCTGAAATTCTTACCAAGTAAGTGTTAATCTTTGTTTCCTTTACTTTTCATTTTCATTTTGCCCTATTTTTCGTTTAAAATATGCCAAATATTAAAATTCATCGTTTAAAAGTTATTTTTGAATAAGGGCTGATTTCGCGGAACTCCTTGAATTTCAAATTTGTCGGAAATTCTTACCAAGTAAGTGTTAATCTTTGTTTCCTTTACTTTTCATTTACATTTTGCCCTATTTTTTTGTTTAAAATATGCCAAATATTAAAGAAAATGGAGATTTTACGTTTTTTTACTGTTGTAGCTTTGTGATGTGGCAAAAAATGTAACACCCCAGAGAATTTTTCGAACTAAGACTCGAGACGTCCTTCATGTGGAGTGAGATTTTACCGAGGAATAAAATTTCTTGAGTGTTAAGTAAAGGTCCCTAGGTATAGCACATTGAGTTCCAAGAAGAGTTGAATTGGAAATAGTCATTTTGGAAATAATCTGGAAAATTTGGCTAAGTATGGAAAAAAAAAAGAGTTTTTGGTCAACTTTGAGCAGTCGTAACTCCTAGCTCAAAATGATTTAGGCAAATTTCCAGTTATGTATGGAAAGCCCTTGAAATGATCTTTCCAACGCCACCGAGTTTGCTTGATTCCGAGTTCGTGTGAGTGAGTTATGCCCTTTGGAAGTTGGGCTCTTGGCACAGTCGCACAGTGCAGTTTGTTTAGTCCGAAAATTTTAAGGGTATTTTGGTCTTTTCCCTAATCTTTTCTTTGGGTTATATTGAGGTGTTAGACTGATGTTTGGATCATTTTTGTCCCATTTTAAAGAGTGAGAGTAAGAGTGAGAGTTAGGGCTTGGAAGATAAGAGAGAAATAAGAGGAAAAGAAGAGGAGAAAGAGAAGAAGAAGCTAAGGATCGTCATGGATTTTCGTCGGGGGTGATCCCTAATCAGGTATGTGAGTCTTTAGTGTGGGTTTATCCTTTCCCCCCACATACCAAGCTCGTTTTTATGATTTGAGAAGAGATTGGATTTGTTGTTGAAGTTGTTAGTTGTTGTTGATGTTGTTAGTTGTGTTGTTGAAGTTATTGTTGGTTGTGGGACAGGATTGGGCTGTGTATTTGAGTTGTGACCTATTGTATATTGAGGGATTTTATGATCCTTAGTGTTGGTTGGTTCATACCCCCACACACCAACTCGTTTTTAATTCCAAGAGAAGATTTATTGGTTGTTGAAGTTGTAGTGGTGTTGTGTTGAAGTTCTTGCTGATTTAGTACAGATTTCTGGCTGTGATTTTTGAGTTGAATCTATTGTATAATAAGGGTCTTTATGATTCTAAGTGTTGCTGCTGAAACCTTGAGGTTGAGAGGGTTTAGAATTGGAAAGAAACAAGGGGAAAAAGTCGGATTTTTGGGGAAAAAGGGGCTGGGCTGTTGCACCTCTCCTAGTGCCAAGGACACCAATCCTTCCCTTTCATTCACCATTTCTTTTTTTATACATGTTCCTAGGTATTATACCTATGTTTCCTAGTTGTTTCCAACACTCCAAGGTACTTCCAAAAGTCAAGTAAAACTACAAGTCAAGTGAAGTTAGTTTCCAAGTCAAGTGAAGTTAGTTTCCAATTCAAGTGAAGTTAGTTTCCAAGTCAAGTGAAGTCAAGCTTAGAAGTAAGTAAGTCGAAGCAAGTCTTTAAGGTTTTCCAAGAGTCTTCATTGAGCGTTTTAACTTCATTCTAAGGCTCAAGTTCCAAGTTAAGTATTGAGTTTCAAGTCAAGTCAAAAGTTAAGAGTTTCATGTTAAGTTAAGAGTTACACATCAAGCCAAGAGTTCAAGTAAAGTAAAGAGTTTAAAGTTGAGTTCTTTTCTCAAAGTTATTAGGGAACTATGTATTCCCAAAGAAGTTTTTAAGAAATGTTTTTACATTTAAACAAGGTTGGAAACTGAGATTTCCAAAAAGCCTTCGGGCTAGTTTTTGAGTAATTATCTCATATCAGCAGGAAGAAATATGTTTTAAAAACATAAGAGCCAGTACATTTTTGGGAGTAGTATCGAGCACCGAATTGGGGGAGCGTTCAAAGAACCCACAGCCCCCATAGAACCATGTTAGCCACCATGGGTAGAAAAGGATCATACTTTTTAGATGAATCCTTTTCAGATTAGACTAGTGGATCCATTAGGCAGTTCAGGTCTTATACCTTTGGCCGGGTATAAGATGCTCTGGCAGCGTGAGGTCGATCGCTGTATCATCACTATAGCTCTTATGTGATGGTTGTCGGTTAGAGAAACTCCCACAGCAGTTATTATATTTTTATACACAGAAATTATTGTATTTTATATACATCAGTTCAATTGTATTTCTATATACATCTCAGGCTTATTGTATCCTTGTATACACACAGAGTTTATAACATGTTTTAAACAGTCTTTCTTTATATCGCACTTGTTTTAAATTGCCTTATATTGAAAGAAGTCAGTCAGGTTGAGTTCAGTTATTCAAGAGTCGAGTATCCTTGAGTTAAATATCTTTGAGTTAAGTATATATCTTTGAGTTAAGTATATATCTTGAGTTAAGTATATATCTTGAGTTGAGTATCTATCTTGAGTTGAGTATCTATCTTTGAGTTGAGTATATATCTTTGAGTTGAGTATCTGTCTCTGAGTCCAATATCTATCTTCTGAGTTGAGTAAGTTTGAGTAGTTTTGAGTATTCCTTGAGTTGAGAAAGTTTGAAAAGAGGTAAGTTGTTCAGTTTATTCCAGTTTTTCTTCTAGCCTATGTTGTTTAGCTTTCCAGCTTACATACTCGTACATTCCACGTACTGAGCCGTTTGGCCTGCATCTTTTTATGATGCAGACACAGGTATACAGGATCATCAACAGGAGATTCGTTGATACATCCGGGAGTTCCAGTTAGCTATGACAAGCCTCTTTGCTTTCGGAGGATTTCATTTACCTTTCAGTTGTATCAGTTGTTAGGAGGTCGTGGGTCTTGTCCCGACTTCCATCTTTATCAGTTAGAGGCTTCATAGATAGACAATAGAGTTTCAGAAGTGTCTTCATTTATTTTGTTAAATGTTTTGAAGACTAAAGTTGCCTTTTATGGCGAGTTGTATATATATTCTATTATACAGAGTTTTCTTTTGAGTTAAAGATTTGTAAAGTTGAGTTTATAAACTCTTATTCAGTTTTAAGCTCTTGTATGCTTAAGTTAGTATTTCGCTTGGAGTCAGCCAGGATGAGGGTTCGCTTGGGGACCAGCAATGGTCTTCGAGTGCCGGCCACGTCCAGGGTGTAGGCTCGGGGCGTGACAAACTTGGTATCAGAGCACAGAGTTCAAGTGTCCTAGGGTGTCTATGAAGCCGTGTCAGTAAGATCTTGTTTATGGTTGTGAGGGCCCCACTTCTATAAATGAGGGACTACAGACATTTAAGAAAAGTCTCCCTTCTTTCACATTCTTAATCGTGCAATAGAGCTAAGTCATAGAGATCTATTCTAACTCGTGCGTTCCCAGAATCTTTCGACTACCCATCATACTAGAGGTGGTTGAAAAGCAGAGTCAGTTCTTTGTCGATGAGTTGTTCTTAGCAAGAGTCTTGAGAAAGTCATGAGAATTCTGAGGGGCTTAAGAGAAGCCCAAGAGTAAGTTAAGTATTCAGTTTTGGAGTAATGCCTTCATATGAATCGTGCATTTGAGATAACAGTGAGTTGTACTTTCTTCTCTAAGTATTGTTTCAGCTGAGATCCTTACGAGGAGGTATGTTTAGAGCTTGGGTATGATTTTCACCCGAAAGAGTAGCATGAGTTACGAGATCATGAGCAGTAGTACAGAAAGAGCCCAGAGTTAGAGAGAAAAATATACAGAAGTTTAGTAATTTAAGTAAGGGAGATAGTGATGAGGCAAGCTATGTTATTGTAGTCATACACCCAGTAAGTTATGAATGAGGAGTTGTCCCTTATGGGTAGACTAAGAAGTGATGAGTTGTAAAGATTACATCATAAGAGGAAGAGTGTGTTGTAGCTAGAAATGAGTTAGTGATAAAGTGTTATTGTGTAGAAAATGACCAAGTGAGAGTGTTGAAAAAGAAAGCAGAGTATTCATGAGGTGTTAGATCTAAGCTAGGCTTATGATTTGGAGGGAGGTCCCATAACATTCAAAGTGGTATAGAATTATTGGGCATTGATGTATAGTGAATGAGTGAATAGTACTCAAGTTGTGAAGGGAAATGTGATAGTAAATTGTGAGTATGAATACTAAGAGGTGAGGTTTGACTATTGGCCATACGGTCTTAGTGGACGAGAGTTTCTGAATTTGTACCTAGTATTTGTAAGTTAGTATAGTAAGCGAGCAATCATATTAATATTCGGGTTTAGTCATAAACCTTAAGCTTGAATTTGAGATGAGTGTCATGACCAAAGAAATGACAACATGAGAGTGATGATGCTAGTCTTGAGATTTGATCTAGTAGACTTGACATAGAGTAGGTGAGGAATTAAGGTGATTAGTTGCAATAAATATGAGTGGTACAAGTGAGAGACCCTAACCTTTAGATAAGGGCAATGAAGTGTGATTAAGTCACCAGAGTAACAAAAGCGTTAAGAGGTGTACCGAGAGTGTATGTAACCAGAAGAAGTTAAAGGAAACACCTTTGAAAGAGGTCTTAGCACCTCTTATAGAGAGTTTGGTAGGCATGAGATAAATTTCTCCCAAGTGTTAGATTAAAAGAAGAGGTAAACAAGTTAAAGATGTGGAATAGGTCCATAGCTTTCAAGTGTTAACTTTAGACCTAAGGGGGAGATGTCAAGATGAGAAGTGGAGTCAAGTGTTTTAGATTAAGATGGTAATGAATTCAAAGAGTTTGCGAGATATCTTTTCAGAGGTCATTTTAGAAATGGAGTGGTGTTAAAAAAAGGAGGTTGATGTTCTTATCGTGTTGTGATGGTGGGATAGTTCCATTTAAGGTTTTTAACAATGAGGAAGAAAAAGATGAGGTTTTACTATGAGAAATATTCAAATGAGAGCCCTTAGTTGGATCTAAAGGAGTGGTTAGTAAGAGTCCATGGAGTTGTTAGAATACTAAGCTTTAATGTGGTGTTAAAGAGTCATAGTCTTGGGATAAGATTCCCTATAGAGAGGTATAGAATCCGAACCTAAGGATTTGGGTTAAGCTTGAATATGGTAAGAGCAGACCATTAGACGCAGACCTTAGTAAGAGTAGACCTTTCCATACCAATACTAGCCGTCATTCGAGGACGAATGATTCCAAGGGGGAGATATTGTAACACCCCAGAGAATTTTTCGAACTAAGACTCGAGACGTCCTTCATGTGGAGTGAGATTTTACCGAGGAATAAAATTTCTTGAGTGTTAAGTAAAGGTCCCTAGGTATAGCACATTGAGTTCCAAGAAGAGTTGAATTGGAAATAGTCATTTTGGAAATAATCTGGAAAATTTGGCTAAGTATGGAAAAAAAAAAGAGTTTTTGGTCAACTTTGAGCAGTCGTAACTCCTAGCTCAAAATGATTTAGGCAAATTTCTAGTTATGTATGGAAAGCCCTTGAAATGATCTTTCCAACGCCACCGAGTTTGCTTGATTCCGAGTTCGTGTGAGTGAGTTATGCCCTTTGGAAGTTGGGCTCTTGGCACAGTCGCACAGTGCAGTTTGTTTAGTCCGAAAATTTTAAGGGTATTTTGGTCTTTTCCCTAATCTTTTCTTTGGGTTATATTGAGGTGTTAGACTGATGTTTGGATCATTTTTGTCCCATTTTAAAGAGTGAGAGTAAGAGTGAGAGTTAGGGCTTGGAAGATAAGAGAGAAATAAGAGGAAAAGAAGAGGAGAAAGAGAAGAAGAAGCTAAGGATCGTCATGGATTTTCGTCGGGGGTGATCCCTAATCAGGTATGTGAGTCTTTAGTGTGGGTTTATCCTTTCCCCCCACATACCAAGCTCGTTTTTATGATTTGAGAAGAGATTGGATTTGTTGTTGAAGTTGTTAGTTGTTGTTGATGTTGTTAGTTGTGTTGTTGAAGTTATTGTTGGTTGTGGGACAGGATTGGGCTGTGTATTTGAGTTGTGACCTATTGTATATTGAGGGATTTTATGATCCTTAGTGTTGGTTGGTTCATACCCCCACACACCAACTCGTTTTTAATTTCAAGAGAAGATTTATTGGTTGTTGAAGTTGTAGTGGTGTTGTGTTGAAGTTCTTGCTGATTTAGTACAGATTTCTGGCTATGATTTTTGAGTTGAATCTATTGTATAATAAGGGTCTTTATGATTCTAAGTGTTGCTGCTGAAACCTTGAGGTTGAGAGGGTTTAGAATTGGAAAGAAACAAGGGGAAAAAGTCGGATTTTTGGGGAAAAAGGGGCTGGGCTGTTGCACCTCTCCTAGTGCCAAGGACACCAATCCTTCCCTTTCATTCACCATTTCTTTTTTTATACATGTTCCTAGGTATTATACCTATGTTTCCTAGTTGTTTCCAACACTCCAAGGTACTTCCAAAAGTCAAGTAAAACTACAAGTCAAGTGAAGTTAGTTTCCAAGTCAAGTGAAGTTAGTTTCCAATTCAAGTGAAGTTAGTTTCCAAGTCAAGTGAAGTCAAGCTTAGAAGTAAGTAAGTCGAAGCAAGTCTTTAAGGTTTTCCAAGAGTCTTCATTGAGCGTTTTAACTTCATTCTAAGGCTCAAGTTCCAAGTTAAGTATTGAGTTTCAAGTCAAGTCAAAAGTTAAGAGTTTCATGTTAAGTTAAGAGTTACACATCAAGCCAAGAGTTCAAGTAAAGTAAAGAGTTTAAAGTTGAGTTCTTTTCTCAAAGTTATTAGGGAACTATGTATTCCCAAAGAAGTTTTTAAGAAATGTTTTTACATTTAAACAAGGTTGGAAACTGAGATTTCCAAAAAGCCTTCGGGCTAGTTTTTGAGTAATTATCTCATATCAGCAGGAAGAAATATGTTTTAAAAACATAAGAGCCAGTACATTTTTGGGAGTAGTATCGAGCACCGAATTGGGGGAGCGTTCAAAGAACCCACAGCCCCCATAGAACCATGTTAGCCACCATGGGTAGAAAAGGATCATACTTTTTAGATGAATCCTTTTCAGATTAGACTAGTGGATCCATTAGGCAGTTCAGGTCTTATACCTTTGGCCGGGTATAAGATGCTCTGGCAGCGTGAGGTCGATCGCTGTATCATCACTATAGCTCTTATGTGATGGTTGTCGGTTAGAGAAACTCCCACAGCAGTTATTATATTTTTATACACAGAAATTATTGTATTTTATATACATCAGTTCAATTGTATTTCTATATACATCTCAGGCTTATTGTATCCTTGTATACACACAGAGTTTATAACATGTTTTAAACAGTCTTTCTTTATATCGCACTTGTTTTAAATTGCCTTATATTGAAAGAAGTCAGTCAGGTTGAGTTCAGTTATTCAAGAGTCGAGTATCCTTGAGTTAAATATCTTTGAGTTAAGTATATATCTTTGAGTTAAGTATATATCTTGAGTTAAGTATATATCTTGAGTTGAGTATCTATCTTGAGTTGAGTATCTATCTTTGAGTTGAGTATATATCTTTGAGTTGAGTGTCTGTCTCTGAGTCCAATATCTATCTTCTGAGTTGAGTAAGTTTGAGTAGTTTTGAGTATTCCTTGAGTTGAGAAAGTTTGAAAAGAGGTAAGTTGTTCAGTTTATTCCAGTTTTTCTTCTAGCCTATGTTGTTTAGCTTTCCAGCTTACATACTCGTACATTCCACGTACTGAGCCGTTTGGCCTGCATCTTTTTATGATGCAGACACAGGTATACAGGATCATCAACAGGAGATTCGTTGATACATCCGGGAGTTCCAGTTAGCTATGACAAGCCTCTTTGCTTTCGGAGGATTTCATTTACCTTTCAGTTGTATCAGTTGTTAGGAGGTCGTGGGTCTTGTCCCGACTTCCATCTTTATCAGTTAGAGGCTTCATAGATAGACAATAGAGTTTCAGAAGTGTCTTCATTTATTTTGTTAAATGTTTTGAAGACTAAAGTTGCCTTTTATGGCGAGTTGTATATATATTCTATTATACAGAGTTTTCTTTTGAGTTAAAGATTTGTAAAGTTGAGTTTATAAACTCTTATTCAGTTTTAAGCTCTTGTATGCTTAAGTTAGTATTTCGCTTGGAGTCAGCCAGGATGAGGGTTCGCTTGGGGACCAGCAATGGTCTTCGAGTGCCGGCCACGTCAGGGTGTAGGCTCGGGGCGTGACAAAAAATCACTTCCTCACGTGCCTAGTAGAGTGTGTTGTCAATTTCTACGCCAAGTGGGCAAAAAAGGTGTACGCGACGGAGGAATAAACAAGTTTGGGGGGGTAATTAAAACGGAATTTAGTTTAGGTGTACACCATATAAAAAGCTTCAAGTTCAGAGGGGTAATGAGTACTTTTGCCTAAAATATATAATTATGCCGAATGAGAACCGAAGTTCTGAAACACGTTACAAGAGAACAACATAAGACTCCAAGACAAATTTTAGTTACATCATATAATATTTTGATTCAGAGAGTCTCCATGTTACTTATCTTTCTTAGACAAGAGAGGGCTAAAGGTTATCAATTTCACCATACACCTAAAAGGTCTCTAAGAAAGATATGAGTTCGTTTTTGGAAGAATGAAATACCAGCACAACAATGAAGGATTTAATAAGACTTGGTACCTCACGCGGCGGGGGTTGTGAGAAGCTGAAATTAACCTTTGACTGAATGGCAAGCTTGATGTCATCAGAGTCAATGGAAGCCTTCCCTGCATGCTCTGAGTAGACTTGAGCATCCGTCAGTACATCAACAACATAGCGATACCACAGTTCGAAAAATTGATGCACAACTCGAGGCTCATAGTCATCAACACTCATTGATTTTAGCAACGTTTTGACAATCTTTGCATCCCTTGGCAAGTCCTCTTCTCCACCTTCAGCCATTTCTTTCAAGGTTCAACCTAAAAAGAAACATTAACCATCAGCATCATTTCATACACGTCAGTAGTGTCAATATAGAGTTGCAAAAACCAGATAGAGATGGAGATGTGATGCACTACAAGTTGTAATAACGATATTGTAAAACATGATAGTAAATGTGGAATAAGATTATTGAATAATTTCATTCATATCTTTCTATGTCATGTACATGGCTTTATATATACATAAAAGATTGTGGAATAGAATCACCTAAATCTTTACATTAAGAGAAAGAATCAGAGATATGATATTCTAGATTACCACAATTATACTAAGATCTTAGAGGATCATATCTTGATATGAAGAATATCTTCTCATCTTAGAGGATCACATCTTTGATGACAAGAATATCGTCTTGGAAATCCTCTATCAGCCAACACTCCCCCTCAAGCGGGTGAATGGATATCTTCCATTCCTAGCTTGCTTATTAGATCTTGAAACATATTGTTTGGCAATCCTTTTGTTAAAACATCAGCAACCTGATCTTTTGTAGATACAAATGGCGTACAAATGAGTCCGTTATCTAATTTCTCCTTAATGAAATGTCTGTCTACCTCAATATGCTTAGTGCGATCATGTTGTACAGGATTATGAGCTATACTTATTGCTGATTTATTGTCACAATATAGCCTCATAGGTCCTTCCCATCTTATCTTCAAATCATCAAGGATTATCTTTAGCCATAACAACTCACAAACTCCCATCGCCATGGATCTAAACTCAGATTCTGCACTTGATCTAGCTACTACATTTTGTTTTTTACTCCTCCAAGTCACCAGATTTCCTCCTAAGAAGGTGCAATATCCAGAACTTGACCTTCGATCCACTAATGAACCAGCATAGTCCGCATCTGTATAAGCCTCTAAAACCATGTTTCCTCCTCTTTTGAATAATATTCCTTTTCCTGGACTTCCTTTAAGATATTGTAGAATCCGGTTGACAGCTTGAAGATGCATTTCTCTAGGATCATGCATAAATTGGCTAACAACACTTACAGCAAATGCAATGTCCGGCCTTGTATGGGACAAGTAAATCAATTTCCCTACAAGCCTTTGATACAAGCCTTTATCTACAACTGAATCTTCTGGAGCATTGCACAATCTATGATTGTATTCAATTGGTGTAGCCACTGGTTTACACCCTAATTTTCCTGTTTCTTTCAACAAATCAAGCACATATTTTTGTTGGGAAATAAAGATTCCTTGTTTTGAGTGTGCCACTTCGATTCCCAAAAAATACTTTAATTTCCCAAGCTCTTTGATGTCAAATTCCTTGAGTAAACACTTCTTCAAATTTTGTATCTCCTTTGAATCATCACCTGTTACTATGATGTCATCCACATAAACCAACAATGCTGTCACTTTTCCTGTTTTTGAGTGTCGTATGAACAAGGTGTGGTCTCCTTGACTTTGTCGATACCCTAGCTTGATCATAACCTTTGTAAATCTTCCAAACCATGCACGAGGTGATTGCTTTAATCCATAGAGTGCCTTCTTCAGTCTACACACCATTCCTTTCTTGCTTTCAAAAGCAGGTGGCACCTCCATATAGATCTCCTCATCTAAGTCTCCATGTAAAAAGACATTTTTTACATCAAATTGTTGTAGGTTCCAATTAAAAACTGCAGCCAATGATAATAAAATTCTCACTGTATTCATTTTTGCCACTGGGGCAAAAGTCTCCAAATAATCAATTCCATAGGTTTGTGTATAACCCTTTGCTACCAAACGTGCTTTATATCTTTCTATGGACCTATCTGACTTATATTTCACAGTAAACACCCATCTGCACCCGACCAACCTTTTTCCTTTTGGTAATTCCACAATATCCCAAGTTTTGTTTTTCTCCAATGCTTCCATTTCTACCTTCATAGCTTTCTCCCATTCTTTATTTCCTAATGCTTCAGACAAATTTCTGGGGATAGGAATTGTGTGGAGGTTACAGAGAAAAGCTTTATGACTTGGGGATAGATTTTGATATGTCATGGAGAGGCTCAAAGGGTGTTGTGTGCAAGTTCTGGTTCCTTTTCTGATTGCAATGGGAAGGTCAAGGACATTAGGTTGGTTAAATTCTTCTTCATGATCAGTTTGGTTTGGTGTTTCTGATGGTTCAACAAGTTCAGGATGGGTATCAGGAGCAGTAACCTGAGGAGATGATTGCAACCGAGTAGTTTGATCAGTTAGTCTCTTTCTTCTGGAATATACCTGCAATGGTAGATTATTTTCTAGAATTCCATTATCTATATTTGGATTAGGAGACTCAATGGGTTCATTTGGATTTAGAGACTCAGGTGACTGTAGCAATGGTGACTCAGGCAAGGATTTGGCACGACTAGAAATGGACAAATCAAATAGTGACAAGTCTAGAGGTTCCTTTCCCTTCAGTGACTCCCCCTGATTGTAAGAATGATTAAAAAAGGATTCACTCTCATCAAATGTGACATCTGCGGAAACAAAGAATTTCTTTGATGATGGTTGATAACACTTGTAACCTTTTTGAGTAGGAGAATATCCTATGAAAATACACTTAAGAGCACGTGGGTCTAATTTGCCTCTATTTTGAGAATGAATATGAACATAGGCAACACTTCCAAAGATTCTAGGAACCAATTTATTGGAAATTTCAAAATTTGGAAAGAAATTCCTAAGAGTATCAAGCGGACTTTGAAAGTTCAGAATTCTTGATGGCATTCTGTTACTAAGATGTGCAGCAGTTAGGACAGCTTCCCCCCAATATTGTTTTGGCACCTTTTTGTGAAACAATAATGATCTAGTAATGTCAAGTAACAGACCATTTCTTCTCTCTGCTATCCCATTTTGTTGAGGAGTATTGACACATGAAGATTCATGAATAATTCCCTCTTTTTGGAAGAAAACAGAGAGGTTTTGATTGAAGTAGTCCTTGGCATTATCAGATCGAAATCTTTTAATTGGCACATCATATTGGGTTTTGATCATATTAAAAAAGGTAGGAAGAATTTGACTGACATTTGATTTTTGCTTTAGCAAATAGATCCACGTAACTCTTGTACAATCATCAATGAATGATACAAACCATCTAGCACCAGAAATATTAGGAATGGGAGAGGGCCCCCAAATATCACTATGAATAAGAGAGAATGGAGTTTGACATCTTTTGTGACTAATTGGAAAGGAAGTACGTTTGTGTTTTGCAATTTCACAATCATCACAATGAAAAGACTCAACAATCAAATCTTTGAACAAAGATGGGAACATCCTTTTGATTACATAAAAGGAAGGGTGACCTAACCGACGATGATAAAGCCATACTTTCTCTTTATTGGACATGATAGATTCAGACAAGAATGAACTAGACAAGGAATTCTTAGATATATATTCACCATTGTGGAAATCCAAACAATAAAGACCACCTTTCTCACTAGCACGCCCAATCATCTCCTTCGTGTTCTGTTCCTGAAATAAGCAATATGAAGGGAAGAAAGTTACTTGGCATTTGGAATCTTTGGTGAGTTTCTGGATAGAAATGAGATTTGCAGATAACTTTGGGATATGAAGGACATCTTTAAGTATCAAGGATTTTCCAAGTGGTATGTCTCCTTGCCCAGCTACAGTAATAACTGAACCATCAGCTATAGTTATTTTTTTATAGCTAGGACAAGGGGAATATGATATGAAGAGATGAAAGAGACTGGTCATGTGATCAGTTGCCCCGGAATCAACCACCCACGTTGGAGAAAGTTTGTCTGAGACATTAGTAATAAAAGAGTAAGAAATACCTGTGAAGGCCAATGAACAACTACCTGTTGAAGCTGCATGTTGCAAATCTCCAATTGAAACTGTAGAGTTATTCTCTACGGTTGCAGAAACATTCTCAGAGACTGGAATATTTGCGGCAGTACCATTTTCAGACATGGTTTAGGCAGATAAAGATAGCAAAATGGGATTTTTTCAAGATAGGATGAATAAAATTGGCCAGGAATAAGCCTAAAGCTCTGATACCATGTGGAATAAGATTATTGAATAATTTCATTCATATCTTTCTATGTCATGTACATGGCTTTATATATACATAAAAGATTGTGGAATAGAATCACCTAAATCTTTACATTAAGAGAAAGAATCAGAGATATGATAATCTAGATTACCACAATTATACTAAGATCTTAGAGGATCATATCTTGATATGAAGAATATCTTCTCATCTTAGAGGATCACATCTTTGATGACAAGAATATCGTCTTGGAAATCCTCTATCAGCCAACAGTAAATATTCTGAAAAGCATCAGAGTGAAAGCTTAAGTAGAAAGACATTCGTCAAATAGCTATTCTCCATATACGCAAAAGAGCAATCCGAAAAATATTTAGAGGTACAAAGTAAGAACACTATGAAAAGGAAAAAATAAAAATAAACTAAAAAGATAATACCCAAATTCCATCTGTCTAATTGAATCCTGTTGAGGTCAAACAAACAATCAAACACAGCTTAATAAGTACATTAAACAGAATTATTTAGATCCCTTTCTCCACTTCAAGAGGGGTGATAATGAAACCATAATAGTTTTAAAATTTATGAGATGGAGGAACACAACAACATTGGACACCCTTAAATTTCAGATATAAAATAATTGCGGGAGAGCTAGGGGAATGAAAAGCACAGACAAGTATTACTATTATTTTGTAGTTTCAAAAAAGGAAGCAGTGACAAGAATTATAACACACATTCCTCACAAACTATCATATGCATTACCCTTGCTAATAACACAGGAAAGGAGCAATCTTTTCACCTTATTCAGCTTCTTATTACTAACTAATTTTAAGACCATCTATTAGCTTTCACTTCACAAAGAAATAGAAAATAAAACACCACAAGAAAGGTAACCGGGACACGAAAAACCAAGAGCCCATATCAGCAAGCAAAAGAATGAAGGTGCTACCTTAAGTCGCAACTTTTCATAAAAATCGCATCTGTTCATAAAAGTCGCAACTTTTCATGAAAGTCACAACTTTACATAAAAGTCACAACTTTTCATGAAAGTAGAAGACTAGTTTTGTCAACAGTGGCTCTTAGTGCTCGGTGGATTCGACTGGTCTAGCATCAATCTGCTTCCTCCAGATATGTTGTTGTTGTTTTACTTAGTATTCCTTGGAAAGTCGAAGGTTCCTCCATATATCATGTTCGTTGGATGACTCCGCACATGCTATTTTTCATCTGACAAACAATATTATCATCCTCAATGAGGTTGTTTCTTTTCTTGGATTGGTAATGTGGGACGGTCTATCTCAGGTATTAACGGGTTCATTTATAACTTGTGTTTCACTAGGGTGTTCTTTCGAGCTAGGTGAATTTTGGTGCATCACTAGCTATTTTTAGTCAAGTTGCTCATGATGCTACAAATGTGAACAAAGGGGCCTCTTAGGATGCTTGAAACTGCTCTGAAATCACTGAGACACTAGACAGACAGAATTATTTCAGTACCATGATAATTTGAGTAGAGGTAGCGTTAGAGTTATGGAGATTATTTATTCCCTCTTATTCGCAATGATGAAATTAGTAGAAGAAGATATGCCAAGATATATATATATATATATATATATATATATATATGATAAGTGCTTATGTTCCTAGATGTTTTGATGATCTCCTCACAAGTGCAAGGACCTGGTCCTCTGCAGAGTATGAATACTCGTCCAGTTGTCAAAGTGCTGTACAACTGTAAAAGCTGTCCGTGTCAGAAAGTTGGTGAAGCGGCAGAGTACTTCACCAATCAGAAGCGAGGAGGTTGCTTGTACATTGGACAATAATTCTTCTTGTCTAATATATTCAACTTACAAACAACAAAAATATTCATTCATTCAAAAGAAGAGAGCCAACACGTCTTCTCAAGAACTCACTAAGAGAAGTTTGCAAGGGACCTGGTCCCTGCAAGACTGTGATGTGAAAGGACAACAAGCCAACTGTCAGAAAAGCTGCCACTTCTGATGTGGTAGGTGCACATCTTTTCTAAACAACAGGCTCTTAGCCAATGGGCGGTCCCAAGGAGTTTGTGTTCATTTTAATATAGTCTCTTCCAACAAAACATAAACTTAAGATTTTGGCAAACAAAAACTCACAAGCTTAAAAGGAAAAAGCCATCTTCAAGGTAGAACAATACTCACACTCAACAAAAGGATCTGATAAAGTGCTTACCTCAACATCTAAATAAATAAAGGGCGGGCGCCGAAAAGGAACCAGCCCTAAAGTGCTGAAACATCTTTGTTGAGTTTGAGTTTTGTGTCTATCATTTTATAGATTTTTGCATCTTGAAAATTCTCAAGTATACAAGCAAAGACTATCTTGGTGAAGTATTCTCAGGCAAGCGCAACAAGGACCTGATCGAGCTGCAAGCGTCAGAGTGTGTCTTAGGAGTTTTACTTCCGTACCTATATTGTAAATCTGTTCCTAATCAATAAAGGATTTAGATTCTTGTGTTCATTGTAAAAGTCTAAGTCAGTTGAGGCTAACTGATTTAGTGGGGCAGCATTGCTTGCTGCTTAGTCAAATTCTAAGTCATCTAGGAGCTAGTTGATTTAGTGGGCGGTGTGGTATCCGCTTAGCAAAGTCTAAGTTATCTAGGGGTGATAGCTTAGTGGGCAGTGTTGTATCTGCTTTGGCTCATCTAAGTAATAGGTGTTATTGCTTAGAGTTGGGATTAGTAGGCTAATCTCAGTTTGTAAACTTGCTTTTACTTTTGCTTGAGAAGATTAGTGAAAGCAGTTTTTGAAAAGTCCTGGCAAGCTCGGTCGTGGTTTTACTCCCTTGAGCAAGGAGGATTCCACGTAAAGTTGTTGTGCAATCTTTACTTTCAGCACTTTGTTTATTTTCTGTTATTGTAACTGTGCTGAGAACTTGGTCCCATCTAGACCAGTGGACGCATACATTCCAACAATATATATATTGCTTTTGAGAAACGAGGAGGAAGAAATGTGTTCGCTGTGATGCTAGAAGAAATGACCATTACTGGTGCAAGTTTTGATATTGCCAGAATGATCCAGGCACTCATCATGTTTGGAGATGGTCGTTCTCAATGGTTTAGGTTGGGTAGGCACTAGGCTCAGTGGCTCGAGGAGCTACTCGAATGTTGATACAAGTACAACACCAATAACAACTAATAACTAACAACTATGCCTCTATCCAAACAAGTTAAGGTCGAATACATGAACCCTCTCACAGAAAAATCTGTCTGATGCCAACCCTTAGGACCTACCATAAACCTTTGGAACTCGGCATAACAGGCACACCCTTTTACCCTTCACCACTTAAATACTAGGTTTAGCTTGCATAGCATCAATATTATGCAAATACAAATAAAGCTACTTAGAGCATTGATGGCCAGAGAAATTTTACAGCTTAGTCAATTATTGTTTTTCATTCCAAAACACACGGATAGTATATCCAAACATGCACAAAAACACGTTTGAGAACTTCTTCACTCCTATGACCATATACAAAAACACACACAAAATAACAAAACAACACCAGCATTATAGTAAACAATCACAAAGATGTACAATCATTGTAGTATATAGAAAGAGTCCGGTTCGTTTTAGCATTTTCACAAAGAGCTAGCGGGCGAAAGCTATTCACATGTTAACATACCCATCCTCAAAATCATTACTTTGCACAGGAAAAGGGTAACCTCATAGTCAAGGCTCGAGCTTAAGAGGTACCTTGTTTGTCAGTGAATATTATTTCAACTACACAATAAAGATTACATTTTTCTTTAAGAAACAAGCAATCTGCAGATATTATAGTTCTACTGTTAAGAGTTTACTCCATAGTTGTCAAGTTTTAGTTGCTCTTCTTCATCTTTGAGCACGCTTAGAAAACCGCCGCCGCAGCAGCACATACAACAGCTACACCCACCACCAATTCTCACCACAAAAGTTTATATTTTTTTCAGACAGTAAACCACTAAACCTTACTATACCGAATCAGCTACCGGAAAACCAGAAAGCACCAAAAACCAAACCGAATTCACACATTCCAGGTGAACGAATCTCAATTAGGAGGAACATATGCATCTAACACGCTAGAATAGCACATTAATTTCCAAATTGGGGAAGAGACAAGCAACATCAAACACAAAAGGAGAATTCAAATCTAACTATAAAAACAAAAACAAGAGGATTCATAGGAGAGAACTCACCGATGTTAAACGAAGAAGAACACTAATGAAATCACTCCAAAAGACGGAGGAATATCTCAAAATGACCGCTCGACACAGCTTGGAACCGGCCCAATATATATATCTTACTCCAATTTTTTTTTAAAAATTATGTGATGCACATAAAATTTCGAGTGAACAAATTTTTTTATATACTTACGTTTCAAGTTAATAATTTTTATAGGTTACGGATTTAAATTGTGATTTATAATAGGTTCATGTGATTAGTAGGGTTCACCTCATATAGGTTTAGTATGCTTTATATATAGCCTATAGGTTATAAATTTAAATTTCGGGATGGCTCATTGGTTTGGACTTGAGATTTTCATGTTGGAGGTCTCAAGTTCGAAATCAATTGCCAGCAAAAGTAAGGAATTTGCTTTCAGGATCGAGCTCGTCGTACCAAGTTTGCCTAGTGCGAGTTACCTCTCCTATGTGGTTTGCGAGCGAGGGTTTTACCCTGTGCGCATCCAAGAAGTAGCGACTGTGGGGGTTTCCCTTGTCATAAAAAAATTGAAATTGTGAAAGTAGTTATTAGTAATGATTTGTAGAATTTTTGGCTAAAATCATCCTTGAAGTATGACATAAACCTAAAGTACATCCTTATGTTATATAAGTGAACAAAAAACATCTGTGAACTATCCAAAAAGTTGCAAGATTCATCCTTCTGACAAATTTTTTAAGAAACTCACACCACCAACAAAAATGTACCAAGTCGAATGAATATATGTACACATGGTTAAGCTAGTCAAGTTAAGTGATTTTTTTTTAACTTTTAGAAATTGAAGGTTTAAATCATATTCAGACAAAATATAGCAAATTCTAAATATTCTTTATAAAAATATGGCCAATTCAAAAGTTTTTTGCTTATTTCTTGTAATTTATATTAGAAATTAGAAAATATACTAAACATGTATAAATGTTAATTATAAAATCAATAATTAAAATAAGTTATAGATTTTGACAACAAATTCAAAATGCGTAAACATCAAATTGTGATTTCACCTCGCATGTGATGTGAGCCAATTCGTATAAATTTAGATTTTCTTAACATGACTCATTTAACAACTCAATACATGAATGTCACAAATTTATGGACATTGTATAGATAAATTTATTTTACATTAAGTTAAGCAGGTAAAGTTTGTCTGTTCGTTTATATATACAATATATTTTAAGATTCTTTTATTACCCCGCAAGATAATTTGAGCAGATCATTTTCTTATTAAACAAACATAATAGTCTTCAACTTACATATATATTACTCAAGTTCTTTAAAAGAATATTATCGCATTTCCATTCGAAATGACCCAGTGGTTTGGGCTTGGGACTTCCACATTGGAGGTCTCAAGTTTGAAACCCCTTGCCGGCGAAAGCAAGGGGTTTGCCTTCTGGGTCTCGTCACATTGAGTTTGCCTAGTGCGAGTTAGCTCTCCTATGTGATTTGCGAGCTATTGCATAGAAGCGAGGGTGTTACCCTGTGCGCACCCAAAGGATAGCGGCTAAAGATTTTCTTTATCATAAAAAAATATATATTATCGTATCCGTGTCGAATAGAGGGTGAGTTTATAACTAGTCCATCAATAACCAAACAAAA
This sequence comes from Solanum verrucosum, assembly GCF_900185275.1. NCBI lineage: Eukaryota > Viridiplantae > Streptophyta > Magnoliopsida > Solanales > Solanaceae > Solanum > Solanum verrucosum. The sequence continues at coordinate 124,984 of NW_026020401.1, forward strand.
TGAGGCCCAAAAAAATGGCAGAGTCCATAGACTCAAAGCTCCAAATAGTCATGTTCCCATGGCTTGCATTAGGCCATATAATCCCATTTCTCAACCTCTCTAATGAACTTGCTAAAAAGGGTCACAAAATCTCATTCTTATTACCCAAAAATGCTCAAATCAAACTTCAAAATCTCAATCTCTACCCTAATCTCATCACTTTCCACACACTCAAAATCCCTCATATGCCTTCCATATGGAGCTGACATTACAGCTGATGTGCCTAGATCTTTGGAAACTCTACTAGCAACTGCTGTGGATGAATTGTATGATGAAATCAAATCTTTTCTTCAAAACCTAAAACCCTATTTCGTTTTCTTTTGTTTTGCTCATTGGGTTACTGAAATAGCATTAGAAATTGGAGGTATCAAGACTCTTTGTTATAAACTTGCTTCCCCTGCTACATCAGCTATTTCATTGATTCGATCTCCGGAAAAGAGTGTTTTCATGGCATCAACTGCAGCTGAAAAAGTTAGGCCACCACCAGGTTATCCTTCTGCCCCCCTCCCTCTCTTTTTTGTTCGGGTAATTTTCAAAAATAGCTATAGTTTGAGGTTTAATTAATAATCATAGTGATAATTTGGATAACTAGCTCTGTATCAGTGAAAAGAATAACAATTTTTCGTGATCTATATATAAGTTACGTATTCAAGCAGTTATTAATGCTTGTATTAGGTAGACGAGACTGTCTACATCACATATTTTGTGATGCATTCTTCCCCAAACTCGCGTTAGCGGGATGCTTTGTGCACCGAACTATCCTATTCGAAGCAATTAGATGTCCAATGCGAGCATATATGACATGACCGATCAATAGATCCACCTTTATCATATATTTCATACATCTATAGCTTTTGATTAATTGCATTTATGTGGAGACAATAATTATAACCACCATAGAGAGTTTGTATTTGTATTAGAAATATATTAAATATGTATAAACATTGATTACAAATTCAATAATTAAAATGAGCTATGAGTTTTAATTGCAAAATTCAAAATTCGTAAACTTTAAATTCTGGTCTCAGCTCTACATGTGAGTCAATTCGTATAAGCTTGGACTTTCTGAACATGACTCATTTGACAACTCAATACATGGATGTCATAAATCTATTGACATTAAGTGGTAATCTCTTTTTACATTAAGCTAATTATGTAAAGTTTGTTTGTTCATTCATATAAACAAGGTATTTAAGAATCTTTTATTATTCAGCAAGATAATTCGAGTCGGTCATTTTAGTATTAAACACGCATGATAGTCTTCATTCACCTAACATATTGCTCGGACTTTTCAAAAATATTGGCTTATCTAAGGCCATCTCCAACCTTACTCTATTTTAGTCTCTATTCTCTATATTTATAGAGTAAAATAAAGAATGCCCTCTCCAAACACTCTCTATTTTACCATCTACTCTCCAATTATAGAGAGTTGAATAGTATTTATTCAAATTTGAAAATTACTATTCATACTCTATTTCACTTTTTGAATATTGTATTATTATTTCTGTTATTTTGTAATTAACATATTATTTTCATATAAGGATATTAATTAAATCTCTATTATTCATAATTTTAAAAAAAAATGTAATATAACATTTTAAAAATATATTATTTAATACATATTACTTTCATCCCAAATAAATAATATTTCAAATATTTTTTAAAAATTTTCGTTACTTTAAGTAAATATAATTTGACATTATTATTAATTTTTACTATGAAGAATGCAAAATTTAATGATAGAATGAAAATTTAAATAAAAATACAACACATAACAAACTAATTTAAATACAAGATAACAATACAACACAATACATAACACAATTATTTTTAAAATCCAATAACAATTTAAAGATTCGGTAGGTCCTTTCCAAATTTAACAATATTCAGAAAAAAAAATTATCCAGAGAAGTTGTGATTGCGGCTGTGCTTGTTGATTTTTTTTCCAATTATTCGTAGTTGTTCTTTAGAAATTTAGAATAAAATATAATCTATATTATATAAAGAACTAGTAAAATTACCTGCGCCTCGCGCGGGAATATTATATCACAAAATTTATAAAATAATACTTAAAACTTATCAGTCATTAAATGTAAAATATTATATTATCTTACATACAAGATTACGTTGTAACGAACATTAATAATGTAAAGGAAAATGATAATTATAACATCGTAACATTTATCCTTCAATCAATCATCTTTAATTTGATTTTATAATTTATCCTTTTGCTTCCCGGAAGTTTTACTATTTGATATTTTTGGGGAGTCAAATGAACATCAACCTGAGATATTAAATTTTAAAAGGCTAATAAAAGTGAACAAATATTCTAATTCTAATGTGTAGAAATTTCATCCCTACCTTTTGCTTTACATATATCATTTTAAAGTTTCTTATTTAGATGTGTCATAGTAATTATTAAAATGAAAAATTAAAGGGAGAATGTATCATATTGGACAACAATTCAACTTAACATATATACTTGAAACGGAAAAATATTACACAAAACTATTCAGTTTGTTTGGCCGTTTTCTTAAAATCAACATACCTAGAGTGATGGAGTTTAATTTGGTTCCAATCGCAGTGTCGAGAAACACATTTATTACTTCAAGAAAAATATTTTACAACTTGTACTAAACTTGAGAATATGTTCATACTTTATATTGAATATGAACAATTAATTTATTGTGTAGTTACCTATGTCTTTGAGATTAAAAGAGGCTCCAGTCTAGTCATATTCCTCTATAGGTCATCTAGCACATCCTTGAACCCATCTCAAAAGTTTATTAATTCTTGTTTTCTTTTCTTGGTTCACTTTGCACATCAAGGTGCGATAAAGTTTTTAAGGTCATTATGTAGTTACAATGGCATACCAATTTTGAAATTTTTCTTCAAGAGATAATAGTATAGATCTTTAAGGAATTTTTTTATTGTACCTTCAACAATTTCATTAGAGAAAACTGGCATGATTTCTCAATTAACGTGTATTATTTAATATGTACTAACAAATACATATAACAATAACTTTAAAGAAACATAAACAAAAAAGTTTAAAATATGTACTCAAAAAGAACAATTAATATCATAAGCATAAATTAATGACCGTAAAAAAATGTATCAGGATCTATAACAATAGAATGAAACAAAAAGGAAAAGATCGAGTCCACTGAATGCACAGTGTCCCCTTAAGGAGATTATTCTCCTCTAGTATCCGAGGTTTAAAGGAATAGATCCTCTCAGGAATGAACAATTCTATTCACCTGTGTATTAATACAAAAACAATGGTGTCAGTGAGCCATTAAACATGAGCAAAATACACAAATATTTAATTGTGAAGAAGAAGAAGAAGAAGTTAAAGATTTTTGTTATTTAAAATGAAAGAAAATCCCTCTATTTATAGACAACAAAAAATAGTGTGAACAAATGCTTGTTCTGCCTTATCAGTGTATTGATACAAAAACAATGGTGTTAGCGAGCCACTCAACATGATTAAAGTACACGAATATTTAATTGTGCATAAAAGAATTAGTTCAGAATTTTTGTTGTTTTCAAATGAGAGAAATCCCTCTATTTATAGACAACAAAGGGTAGTGTGAACAAATATTTATTGTGCCTTATCACAAAGGTCACAACTATTTGGAAAAGTTGCAACCCTTCGAAAAGGTCACAACCTTTCATAAAAGTCACAACTTTTCATAAAAGTCTCAACTGTTCATAAAAGTCGCAACTCTTCATGAAAGTCACAACTTTACATAAAAGTCACAACTTTTCATGAAAGTCACAACTTTACATAAAAGTCACAACTTTGCATGAAAGTCACAACTTTCCATAAAAGTCACAGCTTTTCATGAAAGTAGAAGAGTAGTTTTGGAAATAAATAAATTAAAAGGTAATTCTAGTTTGTGGTGGCGCGACGTAGGCGGGCCTAGGTTCTCTTTTATATATACGGAAAAGGACTAAAAATATCCCTGAACTATTTGAAAATGTTTAAAAATATCCCTCATCCACCTATTAGGTTAAAAATACCCCCTCAGTTTACCTTTTTGGTCCACTATTATCCTAAAACTAACAACCTTTTATTTTTTTCATTTTTTATTATTATTAATTATTACGTGACATCTTTCTATTGGATAAATTTAAATTCCAACCCACCAATTTTTTTTTCCCATTTGACCCATATCAACATTCTTTGACCCAAATCAAATTAAAAAAAATTATCAAAATTAAAAGATCTATCATCTCTTCTCTCCCCTTCAAACCTAATGAGCTATTTTCTTTCTCATCACCATATACAACCTCAATCAATGGTAATTAAAATAATGCATATGTTCATATCAATGGTCAACCAAGAACTAGCTAATTTAATACTAATTAGAACTAAAATGCTTTTCTTGATTGTGTTTGAATTTGGTCAATGCCACCATTAAAGTACAGTCAAATAGAGCTTTTTAGTTTAACTCCACTATAAAAAATTGAATCGTTTGAAAAGGGTATGAACCAAAAGGAAGAAATAAGAAGACCTAATTCAGGTTACCTCAATGCCACCATGAAAACACAATCAAGAACAACTTTTTAGTGCAACTCCACCATGAAAAAAATGAATCTTTTGAAAAGGGTGTGAACCAAAAGGAAGAAAGAAACAAGACCCAAGTCATATTACCTCAATGCCACCATAAAAACACAATCAAGAAGAGCTATCTTGTGCAACATGCCCTTAAAAAATTGAATCTTTTCACGTGAGTGTGAACCAAAAGGAAAAAACAAGAAAGATCAAATTCAAACACAGTCAAGAAGAGCTTTTTAGTTCTAATTGATATGACCAAATTCAAATATCAATATGTCCATTTCAAATTTAATTACGGAGTAATTGATTCAATCATTAATTTTATCTTGAAATTGTTGAATAAGAAAAGAGGAAAAAAGAAAATAGGTTACTAGGTTTAAGGGGGAGAGAAGAAATGACATCATCTATTATTTTTGATAAATTTTTTAATTGGGTTTGGGTCAAAGAAAGTGGTATGGGTCAAATGGGTAAAGAAAAAATTGATGGGTTGGAATTTAAATTTATCCAATAAAAAGATGTCACGTAATAATTAATAATAATAAAAAAATTGTTAGTTTTAAGGGTAATAGTGGATTGAGATGTATTTTTAACCCAATAAGTGAATAAGAGGTACTTTTAACCCAATAAGTTAATAAGAGGTATTTTTAAATCTTTTCGAATAGTTCAGGTATTTTTGACCCTTTTCCGTTATATATATTATTATTATTTTAAACCTTCCTTGTTGCTTTCTCTTCCACTTCCACGCACGTCTGCTTACCACTTACCAGCTACTCTCATTTTCTGGGTTTTACTTGTATTTAAATTTGGATCTCTGTTGTTGTCAAATGTGTGCCCAAATTTAGGAGAACATATAGAACATGATTCAGATTGTCAACTTCGTGAAATTTGGGATTTCCCCTTTCTAATGCTAGGTTTGAGATTGAGGTGTAAATTGATAATTGTGATTTTTCGAGTCGAAATCCGTGTAGAAAATTTCGACTTTTAATGGTTTTCAATATGTTGGATCTATTACTGGGCGGATGAGTTATATTTGAAGAATTTTTTTTTTGTATCATCAGAGAAGAATTGATCAGAACAAATTAGATTGAGTAATTTGTCTTTGAGACAAGAAGAACAAATCCCAACTAGAGATGAGTTTGGGTGTTTCATACAGGAGATATTTGATGAAACAGAGTAATTGAAAATTGAAATTTTGGTGTTTTCGCCATTATTGATTTCTGTAGTTGCAGCTTTGCCTCTGTTCTTTCATGGCAATTCTTGATTTCGTTGTGAAGGAGATTGAAAATGAAGGAGTTGAGTGTGAGCTTCTTGTTAGAGGAAAAACGAGAGAATGGGGGCTTTCACTTTACATTTGTTTATGAAAGAAATACAGAGGGGGTGGGGGGAAGAGATAATTTATCTATTTTCTTTATAAAAATAATAATTTGTTGTTAGGGTTAAAATAGATAATCGGAGAATTTCAATTGAAATTAGGTTAATTTAAGTTATTTGGGTTTTTCCATCCTATTGAGGACACAAATGATGAAATTGGTAACGGCATGAGTAAGAATAATTTCGTTTTAATGGTAAGGGCATAGTCAACCAATAAAACAAAGTTGAGGGTATTTTTGACTATTTTCCCATTTAGTATTGATGGAATTATAATTAAAACGAAATCATGTTTTAATATTTTGTCTTCAATTCTTTGAGATGTTTTATTAAAATTTTAAGCTCAAGCTAATTATATTTATTTTTTTTGGTTTTTCACCCGGTGTCCGGAGCCTACATTGGAGCTCCGACTAAATTTGGATCGCGCTCTGCAAGGCCCATTCGGGGGTGGCGCTCCCAACAAGATTTTCTCCATACCCAGGGCTCGAACCCGAGACCTCTGATTAAGGGTGAAACACTCCCACCAGTGCACCACAACCCATGTTGGTCAAGCTAATTATATTATTAAATAATTAAATTTAAAAAATTATCGTATATAACTTTGAATGTTTTCTAAAGATAGCAATCACTATAATATTTATTTTTGTTATTAAAAGTATTACAAAATATTCTATAAGGAAAAAAAGAAGATAGTTTAATTGGTATATTCAAATAACTGAAGTCTTAATTTATTTTTAAATACTTTAAGAATAATTTGATGATTTATGTAAACAATTGATTTTATTGAAAAACTTTTTAAAACTATAATCAATAAGAGAGATTTTAATATTTGTATTGTTAGGTAACGTACAATAATTTATATATGTTTATTCTTGTCTTACAAAATATTAATAGAAATGTTATATTGTAAGTTCGAGAGAAAAAATAGTATTAAATATAATCAATTACAATATATTTTTAGAATTTTGAAATAAAGCATACTAATAAAAATTAAATAAATGTAATATTCTTTTCTAAATTTTGGCTTTAATCCCCATTTTATTGACCCTTCTCTGTTTCCACCGGACATCGGACCGGAATGGGACCATCGGACCGGAATGAACCGATATCGAACCGGACCGAGATGGTTTGAACGGATTGTTGACTGGTATCGGGATGAACCAGACTGAAATTACTGAGATTAAAACTCAGCTTCAACATGTTTTTTATATACCGGGATAGAAGCGAGACAAATCGGAATGGAAGGGGATGGGATGGGATAAACATGACTGCACATATAGCTATTCAAAAATAATTCTTTAGCTTTTTAGAGTTAAAAATAAATGAATATTAAATTATGAATTATGAAAATATACATAATTTTTTTTTCTAAGTTTATAAAGTATTTAAGCTTTGAAAATTTTAAATTACTTGAAGTTAAGATTTAAGTTTATCTTATTTTATTATCTAATTTTTTTGGTATAAGTCAATTTTAAAGACACTTTTTCTAAACTTTTCAATTTATACTAATATTGTAAGTTAAGTTTTATTAAAGTTATTTTTTTCTATGTTTTTGAAGTTATGTTATAAGTTTTTAAGATCTGAATTTTTTTAAGCTTATATTAAAAGTTTTAACTTAAGTTATGACTTGTAATTTGAGTAACTTAAGTTTGATAAATCTTTTATTTAATTAAATTTGTATGTTTTAAGTTTATATTATTTGAATTTTAGATATAACAGTTTTAATGAATTTCTAGGAATGTATATATACAACATGTTGGAATTTTGGGAATATTGCGAGAATCCTAAACCCAAAAGTTCTTTTCTCTCTCTCAATCGAAATATGGTGTGAATAGCAGCCATGACTGCTTCGCCCTCTCCCCAGCCTATGGTTGTGGGAGAGACAAACGTCAACCTTAATACAGGTTGTACATATGCTTCGTCAATCAGCGGAAATCAACAATCTGCTGAGAAATCTGTCAAACCAGTCAGTCTTTTACATGGAGAACCCACAGTGGTTTTTGACTCCAAAGACCTTGAAACGTTTATCACGGAGGAGAATCTAAAATTCGCTCTCATAGCCAAATTCTCACATGGAAGACATGAACTTCCAGATTTACGAAAAATATTGCCTCAACAATTAGGATTTAAGGGTGAATGTAACATTGGGTTATTAGAAAATCGACATGTGCTGTTGCGGTTCACTTTGAAGGAAGATTATAGTGCAATCTTTTCAATAACTAGAAGGTCGATTAAGTTTGCCGGTACTGTTATACCGTTCAGAATCCAAAAGTGGACTCCTTCTTTTAGTCCTAGGAAAGAAACCTCCATTGCAATGGCATGGATTTCCTTCCCAAGTTTACCATGTCAATATTTTGCTCGTAATGCTCTGTTTTCGATGGCTTCAGCAGTTGGACAGCCTCTTGATGTGGATCGAGCGACCAATGATAAAACACGACCTAGTACTGCAAGGGTAAAAGTCGAGGTGAATCTGTTATGGACGGTTCCAAAAAGAATTAAAGTTCAATTCAAAAATTTAGTCACCGACAAGATTACAAATGTATGGCAAAAAATCAGGTACGATTATTTAACATATTATTGTAATAGATGTAAACATCAGGGGCATAGAGAAGCTGATTGTCGAACTCTCACTGATGGTCAAGTTGATGCCACGGTCAGTGAAAATATAGTGAAGGAGAAAAATTTCGAGGCGATCTTCGTGTTCATCTCAATGCTAAAAAAAGCTTATTCAAATACGTTGGAAGTTGGTGAAAAAAATGATGAAGGAACAGTTAAAGATTTACAGATAAGGGCTGAAAAGAGTTGTGTTCAAGATCAAAATTTGGTGAGCCAAAATTCTGGCCGGCGCCTGGGCAAAGCAGTGTTAGACGACTACTCTTCCATGATAAGTTTTCACGGAAAAAGAATACTTCTCCCAATCAACAAAGTTGTAATTCAGCTGATCGTGTTGAAGTTGAAGAGCAACTCGTTGTGGATACAAATCAATCCAACAATGCACAATTTGCGCAAAAAATTAACAAGATAAAAGAGAAGGAAGTTGCTGTTGAAAATTCAAGTATGAGGCAAGGTGATAAGCATACTCCTGAGAAACTTCATGATGCTATACAAATGCCAAAATCTGATGTGTAATTTGAGAAGTTGGCAATTGATGGACAGATAAAATTTGAAGGATCAAAATGTGGTGATTTGCAACCTTGGAACCTGTCGATTTGCAAGTTGAAATTTCTGGTCGTGATGAGAATGCAACTGGGAATTGGAACACAATTGCACAAAAAAAAAATTAATTTCTATGTGTATTGGTTCCTCGGCAAGTCGAAGTAAATTTTCATGTCTTGAAAATAAGCAGCAACTAACTACTAATCTAGTAGTGCAATCTAATGAACGGAAGGACATTGTTTGTACAAATCTGTTTGAAGCACTCGAGGTGGAGAAAGAATTAGAGTTAGTTGATTCTAATCCCACGAATGAGCAAACTTTGGTTCGAGCCGATTTTGATAATAATATACAATCAATTAGCACGTCAATTGGAGTATGTAACATGCAGACCAAAAAAAATGATAGTGTTATGGGTCCTACATATATCTATAATCTTGAAGTAGCTAAGATTATTCAAGAAAGTGAGGCTGCCATGTTTCTCAAACCTAATTCAGCGATCAAGTCACCCATGGTCACATCGAATACCTCAGCTCATGAGGTCTCGAAAGAAAAGCAAAGGGAGATGAGTACTCCTAGATGGGCTGATTTGGTTGACGATGAAGAAGAGCATGCTTCACCTCCGCTTTTGAATAGAAAATGAAGTCCACAAGCTTTGGAATTTGTACCTAAAAGTATAATTGCAAAGAACAAGGAACAAGAGGCCTTAGCATCAGAATTTAGTCCAACTAGGGGTTATGAAAGTGATTTGGGCGATGATTCTTTTGATGAGGATGAGGAAGAAAATATGTTGGACACATGCATTGATAAAGTCGCTAGGGATGGGGATATCTCACCTCGGCATCAAAGAAGTGGAAGCAACAAAAACAAAAAGAAGACACATGGAAGGCAACACAGTTGGGATGGTAAAGTGACAGGAGAGTTTGTTCCAAGGCACCTACCGATACGACTGGCAAAGCAGAACCATATGACAGTGTCAATAGATTCAACAAGATCCAATACATCCAAGAAGAAGTGATGAACTATCAAGTTTTGTTGGACAAATTTGAAGAAGAAGACAAGATGAAAATACTTCAAATCACTGTAGATGGGCTATCTATCATTTTTAATTCACGCATTGTAAAAGTAAGTTTGAGGTTGATAACTCAACTTTCTTCTTGGATTTTATATTTGTTTATTTTTCAAGTATTCTCATTTGTAATATCATCATAGAATGTATTACAAACTCTGTGATGATCATAGAATACCTAGTTCTGTCTAGCTCTTATTTTTTTCATGTTTGTTAATTAGTAGAGGTTCGCTGCCTCATTAGGATTGACAAGGTAAGGCCTAGCCCACCTTGCTTGTACTTATTTGTACTTATTTCTATTGAGGATTTTAATTTTATAAAGAACTACTAGACGCTCTATCTAGTGGTATAAATTGAAAATAAAATAAAATAATAATATATATATATATGTTGAAGTCAGAAATTTGAAGAGAAGTTTGAAATTTTAAATCATTTCCGTTACACTTTTTGTTCAAAAACTCACTGTTTAGTCATCTACCTAGTTCTAAAATCCTACAAAGCGTCTAAATTGAAGTTGGATAGACTTAAGATTGTAGTACTTTGTACAACTATATTACTTTGTTCATTGTTTTGAATATAAATACATTAAACTATGTACACAAGAAATAATCTCTATTGTTCAATATTGTATCGGAGGCCACCCTGGCCAAACCGTGATGTATTTGTATTTAATTGTTTGGATCAATTTTTAACCAAACCGTGAACACCCGTACTTTAAAGTACTAAAACCAGTTCAAAAAGCCACTACACCAGCTAGCTTCTACTAACTCAGTAAAAAGCTTACTTGCACCAAGTGTTTATACTAATCCATTAAATACATGATACATGTCTTCACAAACGCTCCTATCATTAAACTATAGTTAATTAATACACATTTTCATAAATCACTGACTGCGGGCTAAGGTTTTACCATTCAACTCCATCAGAAAACGCTTGGTGTAAAAATTTTCCTTCAAACCAAATGACTTACAAACTTGAGCACTAGAACAGAAAGCAATTAGAAACATTTCTTCCAAGTCTGGAATCTTCCCATCAAGGAACAGTCAAGAGTCACCATCTCTTGAATTCGAGTCGAAACACTCATATATTCATTTGAAGCTAAGTGTAAATTGCAACAATTGGGTATGGCAAAAACATAATAAGAATTTGGTCAAGTTCAAAGCTCTCTTTTTCTGGATTGAACATATAATATATCGTTCCCCAGTTTAAATGAGAACTAACATTTGCTAGCAATGAGTTCACATGTGAATATATCATCCAAGGTCAATAAAGACCTCCCGGCACCCAAGACAGGAACTATATTTAAAATAGGCTCAGCGTCTACTTTATTTCTCCGACTCATCTGAACAAGTTCATTAACACATCAGAGAAGATTGCAGACAATGTTCCATGAGAGATATTAAGGTTGCTCGCAAAGTACAGCCGGAAATTCTGCAAAAAAAGGAGACAGTGTTAAGAGGACTAGAATACTTCATCTGGGAAAAAGAATAGCAAAGCAAGAGAAGGTCTTTTGAAGTGCGGACTATAAAAGAGAAATCCCCAGCTTTAGTGGCTCAATCTTTGTCCATTCCTCCCTACCATTACTGAGAAGTAGGAGTGACAAACGAGCGAGTTGAGTCGAATAATGAGTCTATCAAAAACGAGTTAAACAAAAATGGATAAAGTACTCGAATAGACCCATATTGTAAAGGATACAAATATGAGTGGATACCCATATAAATTACCCATTCTAGCACCCCTACTGAGAAGTAACCAAGCCTTTCAAACAATTTTATTTCAATGGATTGGAAGGAAAAGAGAGCTATTTTTCCACTGTTTACTTTTTTCTACCACTTTCTCATCCTTTCAGCACCTTCAGCTTAGACAGCTAATTACTCATAGTAATAGCTATAATGTGCTCAAGGCATAATCTCTTTTCGAAAAAAATCCGTGTAGGCATCGACAGAGAACTTCCCCATATTTTCAATAACATGTCTAATGCAAAGAGCGACTAGTTATTGAAGTTCTTCCCGGATATTACTCTTCAACCTCCACCGCAGCCACTCCAATTTCACCTATGTAGTTCATCAACTACAAACAATTGTACCCATATTGCATAATAAGGTCAAGAAAAGACTCCTTCTTAGTCTCTTTTTCTCCCTGAGAAGTATTTATTTAATAAGGCCCCCGACAAGTATTTTTCCTGGTCATTTTTCTTGAAAGAAAAGTGAAAGTAATATATTTAGCTATTTAATCAAGGAGACCTTGCACAGATTTATAAGTAGAAGTACGATATCACTCCAGGAAAATTTGTGAAATAAAACAGTTGGCCAGGAAAAAGAAACTAACCATTATGTCGTCCCAAGAGAAATTATTCTCCGAAAGGATTTTATCGAGACGAGAAATGCAAAATCTTGCGATCAATATAACTTGTTCCTTTTCAACAAGACCTTTGGACATAACATTGGCAGGACATGCAACACTAGCGAGGGAACAATTTTTTGCTACAAGCTCTTCAGTAACTGAAAGAATTACTGTGCATATTTTTCTGTAAGCAACACATTTCTGAAGGCTAATGTCATGCCCCCAATAATCTTGTTCTGTGGATTGTGATTGCTTGGCTAAGTCAGTTGGACCCGACAAATACTCTCCCGTGTAAAACTTGGGTTTTACCTCAACCAGAGCTCTACATAGAGAAAGTGCACTCAATTAATTATTTACGAGAAAGGCCGATAAATAATAGGTTCATTTTATTCTCATGTCATACTTACTGGAGATAGACAACATATGGCATAACAAGAAACACAAATACAAAGAGAATTAAAATGATGATAGCAGATATCCAATTACACTACAGCTAACTATTCACATAACAGTTCTTGGAGGCACAAATATTAGAGTGTCATTTATACTGTGGCCAATGGAGCACTGCCGACACAAATTACCTTTTCGGCAGATCAGGAACAAAAACATATAGGAAAATTGGATCTAGGATTTTGGACTTCTTTGTGCCATCAGCATGGTTCGACTTCATTTGCTTAAGAAGTGTTTCTGTTTTCTTTTGGACAATAATTCTTTCTGATTTTTCTATAGATTCTGAACAATATATCACAAAAACCATGGCTGATGTAGATATTGAACAGTTAAAGCTTCTAGCAACTGCTTCACTGTTTTCCAGTGCCTGTTCAAGTTCCGCAACAGGACCTCCTTCACAGAGCAACATAGTTGCTGGGTCAAGCCCAGCTGTCCTGCCATGTGTAGTATCTCATTGTGCAAAGTTGCCTGCAACATAATGGTGTGGTAAATAAATCAGAAGCAAATTTTCAAGATGATTATTCTCCCTGATAGTAACAGAAGCTATAAATATCTAGTTAATTATATGCTTCATATTCAAGTCCAAAGCAAGACAGATTGACAATGATAATCGAGCTGGTCCCAGAACAATATGAATGGTTAACTATTTAAGAGATCAGTACCTGACTGTATGGACCAATACAGCTAGGAGCCCAGCAAGAAATACTTTGTACATGCAGGACCTTTTTAGTAGGATCATTTGCCACTAAAACTTCAATATATGCCCTCCCTAAACCAACTAGCAATAGTGGGAGCTCAATGGTGGACCGTGATGGTACACCATAACAGCACTTTTCTTGAGTAATAAATCTGACATAGGTCTCATTTGCCACAACAAACTCATCCATATCAGCAATATAAAGATGGATATACAGTACATTTTCCCAAGAGGAACCATTTTCCACGAGCAGAGCTTCAATTCTCATTAGAACAACCTCCAGATCCTCCTGCAGATCTGGCAATAACAAGGCTAAAAGCATTGAAAACAAAAGCGATCCAAAAGAGACACGAAAAAGGAACTAGATCATAGAGAAAATTTAACATATAGCAGAATATCCAATATGATTCCACTTATAACATTAACCTTCTACAGTAACTCCAATGTTTTACCTGATGAATTTTTACTGGAGTCTTGGAGCCAGCAAGAAATAGAAAAGACATTATCCTTCATTGTTGTAGAAACTTTGAGCTCCTGTTTAGTAACACCTCACCGCTCAGAGCTTTTAGCAACAAATTCACTAGCAGCTTCACCTTCTTGTTGGACATCTCCTTCCACTTCAAATACTGTATCCAAATTGCTGGCTTCGTCAATGCCATTTGAAGATATTGACTCTACCTTATTTTCCAGATGGAATGCCAGGGGGTGGAGGATGCCAACAGGGGCTATGGAATCTGGAGAATGCAAGACGATTTGAAATTCATCCAGCACAATTCGAGCATTCTGGGAGAGTTGAAAAAATTAGACAAGTGATGGAAAAAGAGGGATGTAACTTTTAAGCACTAAGTTCATACTCAACGTCACATCATTATTGCTTCAGTTGACTTTGAATGTCAATTTTAGCTTTCAATCAGAAAATCTGGGAGAGTTGAAAAATTAGACATGATAAAGAAAGAAGAGGTACGTAATTTTAAAGCACCAAATTTCGTTCCCTGTCTCACATCTTTTTTCTTCATTTAACTTTTGAAGGTTACAATGAGCTTTACTAAATCCATTTAGAGGACTACACTCTAATTTTTCCCACCAAAATTTAGAAAATAATTAATCCCAACAAAAATTGCAAAAATAAATGCACAAGGATGTACTATCACACCACGAAAATGCATTTTTTGAAAATGCAACATAAACAAAAATCATGGATCAGATGGATAAATATTCTCCAAAGGTGCTTGGTGATACTTCATCACAGAAGTAGTAGTTAAACTATCATACTTTTTGAGACCACAGAGTACAACCAAATATTCTCTATGCAGTCCATCCGAAAGGGGAGAGAGATGGAATACTTGCCTTAAATTGAGGGCAATCAAGCGTTAATGTTTCATATTCTCCACCTTCACCACATACATTTATTCCATATAGCCAGAGGCGTATCCAGGAGGGGGTCACCGGGTTCACGTGAACCCATGCTCCCCTCCCTCCTGAATTCATATATAGTAGTGTTATATTTTTAAAAATATATGTAAACATAGATGTGTGAACCCACACTTGAAGTATCATATAATGTTGTGTGATAATGATTGGGTGCACCTCTGAGGCTAGAAATTTGAACATTTTATTTATCTTGTTTTATTTTCTTTCTAAAATTGGGTAACACCTCTCTAAGTGGTTTGGATAGATAAAAAATATTTTTTTACCTATAATTTTAAAATTTGAATGATTTTCAGTGATAAGAACCTAAATGTTAAACTGATCAAATTTATTTCTTAATCCATCTTTTCGTAATAGTGCACCAATCATCTCAAAATCCTGGATACGCCTCTGATATAACCTGCCAAAAAGAGAAATAAAAATGCGAAAAAGTGAAGTAAAACAAAGCCAAAATTTTTGCTAACCATATCATACTCTTTTAGCTTGTGGAGATCGGGGCTCCAGGTATGCTGTCTCTTTTCCGAAGTGTTTTGAGGGGTTCTCAAGTCATCAATTGATTTCATATCACGAATCCTACATGCATAATATTTACATGTGAAATCACAAATTAAAAGACCTCACAGATTCCTACCTTCACTGCTATTGCAATAATTCCATTCCTTGTCTGCCATGGGAGTGGAGGGACAAAAGAAAAGAAGAGAACTTCAGAATAAAGTTATAATAACAATTAATATTTTCTCTATTTCTAACACAAATATACCATTTCCTGCAGAAGAAATGATTGATCTTGCTTCCATAGGTACGCCAATGAAACGAGCCCTAACCTTGAACATAAACTTTCAACTCGTAAACTCTGGTAGTCAGATGCAATTGCACCAGAAGATACTGCTGTAACAGAGGGTATCTGTCTTTTTACTTCATTCAACAATATAAACATATCTTCAACTTCATCACCCGGAGTCATACTGTAGCTTAGGTCATGATGCCTGCGAAATCCAACTAGAAAAGTTATAAATAGAACATTATAAATAAAAAATTGTGCTGTAGGTATGAAGCTGCTTTTTTTTTATCTTTGGCATATGCAAGTTAACAATTACATTAATATAACATTTTACAGAGATTATTCAGGTAGAAGTATTACGAAAACATCATTTGCCCATTCTATCTGTTATATATATATATATATATATATATATATATATATATAAATAAAATTAAGACAACTTCACATCTCTATCCTTCAACAAGAAATAAATGTCACCTCTCCGGTTCTTTAATAAGAACCCAGTAATAAATTTTACAAACTTAAGCAATTGACTGCAAAAAGGCTTGCCTTGTGGATCCATGAATTCGCCTCCGGAATAATGGGAGTCCCATGCATTTAGCATAACTAACAACCATCTGGTGCCCAACTTGCAGATACAGTTACCGAACATTTTAAATGAAAACTTGGTATTAGGGAGAGGAGGAGAATATCACTTATCTTTCTTATTAACAAAGCTTATGATCAGAATTCTTGTAAATTGAAAGGAAATTTCCACTAGTAGATAGGAGACATCAAGATGCTAGAAAGTGGATCAATAAACTATTACTCAACCTGAAATTAGTTCTGGTGTGGCTATATAAATTCTCGGCATTCAGGTTCTATCATTCCAATATAACTAATTTGTCTTTTACACAAATGTTGGATTCTCTATGTCAGTCTCATACTATTGCAGCAGAAACATACAAGTCTAACCAGGATAAAAGGAATCCTGAAAAACGCTAGACATGCTGTTAGTGTTACACTGACCAACTCAACTATTATTATCGTCTATAGAGATAATTTACTTCACCTGCATTTTGCTTTTAGTTAGGTCCACACTGATTCTGAGATATTTGTATTTGTATTCTGAAACAATTTCCTTTTAGAATCTTCAATCATCAAATGATCGCATCAATAACCCAATGCATCTAGAGGTTTATATAGGACATGGACAAAGTCAGTAGCACTAGGGCCTTCGAGTTGGAATTTCCAACTATAAACAAGTGTAGCGAAGTCACCTCCATTCTTGATTTCTATTGCAACAGAGGGAGGTATCATAATAGAGTCAAAATCACGATTAGAGCCTGTCTAAATAAAAGGAAGAACCAAATCCCCTTCTTCCTGATCTTATTAGCCTTACATTAGGCCTAAGAGCAAGGAAATCTCAAGAAAGTGATGTCAAAGCTTGTGGATACACATCAATTGGCATTCATCAAGGGTAGGCAGATCATGGATGCCATACTTATAGCCAATGAATGTATAGATGTGAGGAAAACTAAAGTTCCTGGAATTCTATGTAAGTTGGACATAGAAAAGGCCAATGATCACCTCAATTGGGACTTTATGTGGTAAACACAGGAGAGGATGGGTTTTGAAAATAGGTGGACAAATTGGTTGAAGTATTGTGTGAGAATAGTCAAATTCTCAGTTTTAATAAATGGTACCCCCTCTGGTTTCTTCCCTCTGAAAGAGGATTAAGGCAAGGGGATCCTCTCTCCCCCTTCCTTTTTATCCTAGCTATGGGAGGACTAAGTGACATGTTGAAAACACCACAATCAAATAGCATGATCAGAGGGTCTTGGATTAATGATAGTGACACCAGGGGCTTATCTATCTCCCATTTGTAGTATGCTGATGACACCCTAGTGTTCTGTGGTGCAGAGGAAGAACAACTAAAGCATCTAAGGATCATATTCATACTATTTGAAGCTGTCTCTGGACTACATATAAACTAGAGCAAAAGTTTTGTCCACCCCGTGAATGAAGTCCCAAAAATCAACAGACTAGCTGGCATCTTAGGAGGTAAAGTGGGAGAAATGCCTACCACTTACCTAGGGATACCTCTAGGAGCAAACAGTAAATCAAAGAACATATGGAATGCAGTGGTGGAGAAGTGTGAAAAAAGCTGGTAAATTGGAGAAGCCAATACCTATCCTTGGGTGAAAGATTGACACTAATTAATAGCGTGCTTGATGCTATGCCAACCTACATGATGTCTTTATTCCCTATGCCAGGGAGAGTTTAAAAGAAGTTAGAATCCATTAGGAGAAACTTTTTATGGCAAGGAAATGGAGAGGGGGAAAAGAAATATCACTTGGTGGAATGGGATGTGGTGTTAAACAACAAAAAAGAAGGGATAAAGAATCTCAAAGTTCAAAACAAAGTCTCCACTTGAAGTTTGCTTCTGTAGAACAAGGACTGTGGAAAGATGTTATAATCTCCAGATTTGCAATGGACGACTTATGGATTACTAAGGAAGATAGAAGCCTTTATGGGGTTGGTTTATGGAGAACGATAAGGAATTTGTCGTCTAAAATATGGGGAAATTCAAAAATTGTTGTAGGAAATGGAAGGAAGACATTCTTCTCGAATGATGTGTGGCTTGGACAACACTCCCTGAAACAACAATTGCATCCTGAGATTTATAATTTGAACCAACAGAAGGAAGCAACAGTAGCAGAAGTCAGAGACGACCAAGGGTGGAACCTATCTTTTAGGAGAAGGTTGAATGATTGGGAAATAGACAAATAAGCTGATTTCTACAAATCTTTGGAGCAGGCAAAAAACCTTGACACAAATGAGGATAGTTTACAATGGTTGAGGGCCAACAATGGGAAGTTCACAATAAAATCAGCTTATAGACATCTTGACAAGCCAGCTGAAATGTTTCTACCCTGGCCTTGGAAGATGATATGAAAAATTAATGTACCTCACAAGGTGGCTTATTTCACCTGGTTGGTAGCTAGGTAAGCAGTACTAACTTCGGACAATCAAATGAAAAAGGAAAGCCAGTTATGCTCCAGGTGCTTTTTTTTGTGAAATAAAAACACAGACAACAAAACATCTCTTCCTCCATTGCAGAGCGACGGAAAAATTGTGGCATGTCTTTTTGAATTTGAGGGGAATCAGTTGGTCCATGCCAAGACACACCTCAGATTTTCTAGCATGTTGGAATAGAGAAATGAATACATCAGGTCACAAGGAAAGATGGAAGATTGTCCTTGCTTGCATCTAGTGGACAATTTGGAAAACAAGGAACCAGAGATGCTTAAAAAACAAGAGCATCCCTTTCTAGACTGCCTTATAACCTTTTATTTTTGGTGTAACCATGTCCTTCCTAGAGAGGTGGAGGCTACTACTCACTTTTTAGATAGTTTAGGAGGGGTATAGATGATAGATCTTTTGGTTTTGCTTACTGTATACTCCTGATGTAATTACTACTGAAATACACCAATGGTGCATTGTTGTCTATAAAATGTTAACTTTCTCAAAGAAAAAGAGCAAGGAAGTCTCAACTCCCCAATCCACCAGGGTGAGGAGTGAACCTTCTGACTGATTCAATCTCATCTATTGCTGCCAATCAACAACCCATTTAAGGGGACATTCTCTCATTTTATCCTCCATATATACAACTTTTACCCTCTATTGGATGTGATCATTTATTTCTTATCAAGCATGTATGACCGCACATCCATCTTAATATTGGAACTTCTACAACATTTTCTCTCTGTGGATGTCTTCACCTTACAAGCCCAACAATCATAATATTGATTTTCTCACAAGTCACAACTGTTTTAGCAGAAAAATACATCAAGACATTTCATAGCAGATACATAATAGAAACTTTCTAATAGCAGCTTACAACCTCAAGGTGCGCAAGACAGCCTAGACACCACCATTATCATAGAAGATAGAAAAAGCAGCTTATAACTAACCAAAAGATCATATTTTTTTTCATTTTGATAAGTTTCAGTCAGATTGAGTTTTGCAAGAAGGATGTTCCCTAAAGCATTAGTGCCATTTTCACATACATATAAAATTAACTTCTCTAATTCAACACATCTTCAATAAAATAATCCAACTATGACAGATCCTCTGAATGTTATGCATATAGGAAATTCATATGTTGGGACTTAGAAGCAGAGACAGAGCCAGAGACAAAATTTGAAGTTTATGTGTTTGGGATTCTAAAGTCACAAGGTTCTAAATTACTCTCTCTGTTTTAATTTGTCTGCTGATTTTAACTTCGCACGAAGTTTAAGAAAGTAAATAAACTTTAGAATCTTGTGGTTTTAAACAAAAGATAGGTAGAATGTACCAAAACACTCTTTGACCTTGTGGTCTTAAAACATGCCACCGACAAAGTTAGAATTTAAGAGTTGCCCAATAAAAGGGAAGAGTCATACTTTGAAATGGAGGAAATTAAGACAAGCAAATTGAAAGTGGGAGTGATAATTTGTACATTTTCAAATGAAAATTTTAATATATGGGTTTGGACCAAAGTTACTGGCTTTGGCCAAACTTATAACCAAAGGCTAGCTCCGCTCCTGCTTACAAAAGTGTCACCATATGTTCTTTCAGCATTTAAAGGGGAAAAAAAAGAAGAAAAAAGCCCACTGTTTGATACATGTAGCTATCAAGCTCATCGGTTGCATCATCAGCAGGAATCAAATCAGCCAACGCAACAATCTGAAAATTACCAGAATAAGAGCACAATAACAAGACAAAATCATCAAACACCTACGCAAATAGACAAAAATTGAGAACCTCGTGACCATATTGAATGCATTTCATCATGGCGTAGCAACTATCCTTGCCACCACTGACTAAAGCAACGACTTTCATATTGTTTAACACCGCCTCCGGCCAGTAACTGTCTCCTTCTCCGACAAGATAGCGCCGGCGAAAGCTATGTGAGGCTCCACCCATTTTTTGACATGTGGATCTTGGGGCCCAAGTTATCAGTTAAGGCTGAAAAATGAAACCAAAAGGAGAGAAAATATAAAGTTTGAGTGGGAATTGCGAGACAATTGTGGGATCCACATCAACTTCGATTAAATAAATTAAAATATTATATTGAAAGTGAAAAAGTGTACAGTAAAAAAAGTAAGGAAGGAAATAAAAAGTTATATTATTAGCAGATCAATATTTTTATTTTCTTTAAACTTTTATTTTATAATTTGGTATTTGACGTTAATAATAAATTAGTTTGAAGACAATAAAATGTACACAATTCTTATCTTATCTTGTAATATAGAACTATTTTTAAAAGTAACGCAAGTTTAAAAAAAATATAGTGTAAACAAATTTCAATATAAGAATAATATTTTTTAATATGTATTCAATTCAACACGTTAAATAAATGTTAAATAGAGTTCAACATGGGTGTTTTTAATAAATAATAACACCCATCGTTTATAATTTGGATTGAGTTTCAGTCGTAGTTCTTTGTATAAAACTTATATATATATATATATATATTTTATACAATTTTCATTTAGGCTTGTTATCCGATGTGACTTTCAATTACAAGTATTAATAATACTCTTTCATATAAAAATTAATGATATTTTTCTTTTGTTTTTTTTTTTCCTTTTAAATTCATATTAATTATATTTGTTGTCATGCGTTTTCATAAAATGATTATACAAAATTACGGATATTTTTAATAGTTTTTAGAATCTGGAAATATAAATCATATTTCTTTAAAAAGTTGAATATTTATCTCAAAATCTATGATAAAACACATGATGAAACTTCACGCAATAATAACTTGACAAAAGTATTTGAAAATCTATAGTCAACCACTAGCTTAGTAATAGAGTATGACATATATATAAATTATTATTATTCCTTAAAAATCGTGCAAAATTTATTATAATCAAATAAAATAGTGGTCAATTGAAATTGTATCTAAACCATATCTTTTATTTTTATAAAATAGAAAATAAGAATATTGATCAGCTAATAATATGACTTTTTATTCCCTTCCTTACTTTTTTACCGTGCACTTTTCCACTTTCAATATAATATTTTAATTTATTTAATTGAAGTTGACGTGGACCCCACAATTGTCTTGCAATTCCCACTCAAACTTTACATTATCTCTCCTTTTGGTTTCATTTTTCAGCCTTAACTGATAGCTTGGGCCCCACGATCCACATGTCAAAAAATGGGTGGAGTCTCACACAACTTTGGTTGATTGGGCCTCTACCATAATAAAAATTTTCGAGTTTATGCTACTTATTTTTGTCTTTCTTTGTTTGACTAAAAGTAAGTAAAAGTTGTTGCGTAAATTTTCTTGGGTTTTGTGACATCTCCGTTTTTTGAGTCAATCAACTAAGCCTGCCAAGCGTGCGAGTAACTTGACTAATTATAATGACATCAACTTGACATACGGTCCAATAAGATGATTAAGTGGCTGTTTGGAAAGTGTTAAATGGCCAGAATTATGTGGCCATAATTTGGTCAGAATTATAAAAAGACTTATTTAATCTTTTTCTCTTTTAAAGTAAAATCAAGTCTTTATTACTACTATTTTCTAAGCTTCTAAAAATACGTGTGAACAATAATTATTATGTTTAGTGAGTTAGAATTATTATTAATTGTGTGAAGGAAATTATTTAATGGACTTTATAATGTGGGATCCATTACAATCTAACTTCACTTTTTTTTAATTCTTCCTAATTCATTCTTTCTAACTTCATCATTTTTGTCATCCTTTCTCTTTTCTTTTCCATTACATGTAAAATTAAGTTATACAAATTCTAATTTCATAAGATATTTTTGGATACAGTTTATCAATGATTTTCTAATTTTGAACTTGTAAAATAATATTTATTTATTTATTTTTATTATATACAAATCATCCAATTCTACAATCAAGCACACACAAAAAAATATTCGTTAATATCTAATGTCATAACACAAAATTTGTTGGGGATAATATTACATTTGTTTTCTTTATTTTAATTTCATTATAGTATATTTAATACACTATCATCAATATTAAAAAATAATATGATTTGATTATCTTTTTTCTTCACTAATATATTCATTTGAATATTCTATTTCAAAAAAAAGATACCCATTTGAATATTATATTTCATAATCATCTTTTAAAAAATAAATAAAACATTTTTTATGATAAACTTTAAAGACTATTCTTTTCAGATATTAAAAAATCTTTTTTAATAAAGTTTGTACTTTTATGTGATAAATATAAAAAGATAAGTTTCGTGTGATAAATTTAATAGTAAGATGAATTTTATGTATTAAAAAATAAGAAAGTAATTATTCGTGTTATAAATTCTTTTGATATTTTATAGTGAAAATATGACACAACACTATAAATAAGTTAATTACATACATGGTAATTTTAGAAACTTCCTTTAATGTGATACTCCTCACAAAATTCAGTAATATATTTAATACTTCTCACATTTGATTTTTTTTTTTTTTTAAATCTTTTAATTTCAATGATTAATTTCAGCCTTAAACATCATATGTGTGGATTTATTTGCTTATCATTATCTGAATATTTTGTTCAGTTAATAAAAAAAATTGTTTGAATTTTTTTGTGTATGTGTATAGTTCATTTGATTTATTTTTAAAATAAATATTGTTCAGTTAATAAAAAAAAAAGAATTGTACCTTAAAAAAATGTTCATAAGGTATCAATGCATACTTTGAAAATTTATTTTTTCGCTTAAAATAAATCTCTTTATTAAAGAAGACAATTAAATTTCTCATTAATAATAACTACAAATGATTATCTTATCTACTTAAGATTATACTTAATTATTTTGTAATACAAATTTAGTAAAATATAGTAATTAAGCGTAGATTCAAAAAAATAGTTGAATTTTTCTTTAAATATAATCAACTAAATAGATTAGTCTATATATATAATGGATGTTTTCAAGAGAAAATAATAATATTATTTTGGAAATTAGATAGTTCTAAAAAATAATTGATGATACGACATTTATAACTATGCCATGAATAACATTAGATTTTTATATCATAATCATTCCAAACAAGAATTTAGATATATAGACATTGATGAAATTATTTTACAAATTTTAACCATGAATACAAAATACAGTTTACTCCAATAATATTAATTAAGAAGATGTTTCAAAACAAATAAATAAAAGATCACTCAATACCTACTTATCAATTATAATACTTTAAAATAGATGTATTTTATGTAGGATACTATATTAAATTAGAATATATTTAATATTAATATATGTAAATAAAGTATAACATAATTAGGATATACATTTTTTTAAAATTATTTTCATTTAATATAGAATTTTCATTAACTTAAATATATTCGATATTTAAGTTAAAGGGCAAAAATGTCCAAAAATAAACTAGTTTATAGTGTGAACATGTCCTTTTATAATTCTGACCAAAAATTTTATGCCAGAAAGGATTTTCCCATTAGGATATACATTTTGAAAAAAATATTTTTATTTAATAAAGAATTTTCTATCGAAGGAGATATTAAAATTCATGTTAATAATATAAATAAAAATATGTTTTTAAATATAATTTGAAAAATATTTCAATAATGATAATCAAAACTCAAAATACTTTAGAATTGATAAAAATCAACATTATAGAACTACGTAATTTAATTTTTTTAAAACATAATAATTAAATATGTAGTTTGATATTTTAAATATTAGTTTAATTTTTAAATATGTAGTTTTAAATACGTAATTTAATTTTTTAAAACATAATATTTAAATATGTACTTTAATTTTTTAAAGCATAATAATTAACAAATATCAAAACAACAACATTAATGTGTAACTATCTTGGGTTGTTGTGAAATAGGATCGACACTTATGAACCATATGAGTTTTAGTATTTTTTTTATTATATCAATATCTACCGATTCTAAAGTATTTTGAATTTTGACTGTTATTAATTGAACTATTATACATTATATTTAAAAAATTATATAAAATTGAATTTAAATAATTATTTAAATAGGTAATTTATTTTTTCTTAATTTAAAAGTGAGGCATGTCAGCCTCTTTTATCAAAAACACAAGTAAATGCAGCAAAGCACAACAAACAAAATGGTGAAAAACAGAAAAAACAAAATTACAATAGGTAATTTAAATTTATTCATATAATAAATACAATAAAATTACTCAATTTTAATTATTCTTAATCAGTTTCAAAAGAATATTAATTTGAGAGGAAAAATATATATTGTGACTATAATTGTGTATACTTAATATTTTAACATATCATTTAATAGCAAACATTTTTTTTATAAAACAACAAATAATACTAATAAAGAAAAATATATGTGAGAAGAGCCTTTGATTGTCACGACCCAAAAATAGACGTGATGACGCTCGTCTTATCCCACCATAACAAGTCAGCCTAACACTCACCCATTACAATAAAATACGGAAATTTCATAATTAATTTAAAAATACCCCAAAAATCTGGTTGTCACGTGTACAAGCGTCTAAAGTATTACAATAGATTTGAAAGAAAACGTAAGTCTCAAATGATGTTGTCTCTAAAATAGAACAATATCATAAATAAGAGTAAGAAGGTCCACTGAGATGATAAACAACTACCTCACAAATCTCCAAGAAGCCTCGAAAAATAAGAGACTGGAAAGTATCACAAAATCCAGGCTCGTAACCTACAAAAAATTGTAGAAGCAAGGGGTGAGTACCAAATCACACGATACTCAGCAAGTACACCTCTAAACACAAGCTAAGGGAATAGAATACGGGTACTCCTTACATCCCAACTGAACCTCCACAACCTGCATAAAATCAGTCCAACCTAACAGTTCACAATTTACATAACACCCAGCTCAACAACAATCACTGTAGCAAATCACATATCCTCAACAACAAACTCAATATTCATCAATCACAAATTTCACAAAAAGGCACTCACAAATATCAACAACACACAAGATCAAGTTCATCAATTAGAGGTAATCAAACATCAAGTACTTTCCAACCATCAATAAAACACATAATCATCAAGAATGAAGGATGTCATGGGATGCAATGCAATATGACACCATGAAATGATATGCCTCAGAATACCAAGTACTCTCTCAACCGTATATACATGATATTCCTCGGAAATACATCGATAGGGACTCGCGAGGTCCATATATCGACACAGACGATTTCCACGTGTTTGTGCGGTCTATCTCAACGCAATATCATAAATCAAACAAATTTCTCACGGACGATCTCCACGTGCCCAAATTATAATTTTAACATCTCACCATCCTCAACACGGACTATTTCCACGTCCCCAACTTATACTCAATCTCACGTCAATGCATGTGCACAATATGCTTTTAATAAAAGGGATGATGCATCTCAATCAAATATCAATATGATATGTAATCACCTCAGCTATCACCAGTGTACGGGTTCAATAAAGAACACAATCACACATAATAAATCAAGTCAATAATATATCAGCTAATGCCCATATGCTTTGGCATTCTCGAATTACAATCCGCATACTATAGTAATAAACTTTCCCTTTATAACACTGGTACTTGTACCAATGCCCGTCACAAACAATTCTCAACACATCACACACAAACAATTAATCACATTGCCTTTAATTAACCCTTTTTCCATTATTAGAATTAACCAATGTGGACAAGTCAACCCATCACCAAGTCTCATTACCTCCAAACACATGTTACAAGGAAATACACGAATTCCATATACTTAACAAGGGTTTAGAAATTCACTTGCCTCAAATAGTCGAACAATCACTCCGGGACTTGAGTCTTCCCCTTTCACTGGGCACCAAATCAATACAATCTATCCAAACAAATTACCACCATAAGATTTTGAAATTAACAACACCCACATTACTATGTGTTTAGCCTAGAACCAACAATTCACCCAAATTTATAATCCAGTTCGTAAATCTTAATGTCAATCAACATTTCAACTATCATATTTTTCAAGTTTCAAATCTAGGATTAAGTCTCAATTTTCCCAATATCATAATTCGAATGGTATTCACATAATACCATACTTCTAATATTTAACTACCTATCTCAATATATTAAAATGTGAGTCATAATATGATGACTAAAGAAAATCTCAAACAACAGAGCCACATAAAAATGTCGGTGGTGTCAATTTATGTTTAACAATATACAAAACTTATGCCTTCTTTGAAATAGTAATCATTAGCACCTCATTAATTAACAATCGAGGACAATACTTTCTCTTCCCCCACTGTAACATGTTGCCCAACATCCAATTCCTTAGCTCCTGACCTACCTCACATGAATACCCCACTAAAACTTGTACCCCAAATTCCCAAACCCACGTACAACAACATTAATTGAAAGAACAATACATTCTAAAAACCAATATAATACTCCTTCCCCTCCAAGTGACAACACATTCATTAATTCATGAATATACAATTTATTATGGGATTAAAGATTTCAAATTTGAGGTTCTTACCTGAATATGGTCACTCTCGTGGGACGCCGCAACTCACAGGTAAGTTCTCATCCAAACCCTTTCTTTTTTTCTATTTTTTCCCTATGCGCGAACTGTTGTTGTTCACAACAGCCATCAATATTTGCCCTTTTATTTCTCTTTTAATTTTTTTTTAAATTTATTTTCCTTTTCTATAATTATTAGCAACAAAATAATCTTTTATTAAATCTGACAATCATATCACTCATTCTTATAAGTCATATAAATTATTTGTAAAAGTTACTAAAAAGGGTTAATATAAAAATAATGATTAAAATTCATAAAACGACTAAGAGGGTCGTTACGTTATCTACCACTAAAAATCATGTTCATCCTCGAACAGAAAGATGGAGAAGGAAGAATAACCGATGTTACCAAAAGCCTGAGAAATGATCTTTTAGACTCAGTGCTCATTTCTCCTAGTGAGCTCCTCCTTAAGACCATCCCATCAAGATCAACTACTAATTACTGATCTTTCTAATCAAATTTGATAAATCTACAAATCACGAGTGATTACCAACCCACAAACTAATCTATGAACCAAAGCTAAACTGAAGCCCTCTGGACCATAACACAAACATCATGACGAATCTTTTCTCACATAACCAAGAAAACCTTCTGAATCAATACTGACTACAACTAGAAGCGAGCCTGAATCAACCACCAGACACTCATAATGCACATACCATCACATATCTTAGCACGATTCCCTTTTCACAAGCTTAAGTTATAAAAATCTGATCTTTAGACATCGAGTACCCATCAAGGGAGAATCAAACATATCTAATCCAAAGAAGAACAAGATCAGGTAAGCACCCAACAAGTGGTACAGTCTAAGATGCATAACCTTTAACAACACTGTCAGATAACTGCAACTATTCACGAAATCTCTTATATAAGTTCTCATAAGGAAGATCGTGCATATAGAAACAATGGTATACTTCTACTTTTCTAGACAACACCAAATATGCTGTAACTGAAGTGAGCAAGTCTAACCAAGGATGCCACTTTACCAAGAGGACAATCACAGGATCGGTACACCCGATCCACCACTAGGAATTCACCAATAGATATGAAAACATGTGTGGGTATAGGTAGCAAATCACACTCCAAACCATATCCAAAACGAAGTAGATGGTCATATAAGAATATATAGAATCAAAGTCGAATAATACTAGAGACTTCTTCCATAGTGCCCATATCAAACATTTTCATCCATCTAACTCCATCTCCTTGATTTTTAGCCACCCACAATCAAATAGTCTAGTCTTCATTACAATCGTAAACATTACTCGATTCATTGAATCCCACATGATCTTCACAATACTTCATTAAAGTCAACACTCCTAATATTAACAATTCATCATAACCACATTAATCATTTACCTTACTCTCAAACTGTTACTAGTATCAAAGTCTTTTAACAAACCCATTGTCACCTCCAAAATTTTCAAATTATGGCACTCTCTCTTTCTAAATAAGCATTTTATGATAAATACGAGTCCCACACAAGGCTGATAGCACTAATTTCAAAGTTGATAGTACCTTTCCATCAAGATAAAACTATTAAATCACACCCAAATTCAACTCCACACAATCTTTCACATACCAAGTTTCAATTACCATTCAACCTATCATATACCTCATGTTAAAACTTAGAGAAATTCTTGGTCACTATAATAATTCGGTATACTATAAGCTCATAACCTTTACTCACTATCAAAGCCTATGTAGCACATCATAACTGTTTGTGTCGTCCCATCAACAAAGTAGTTTCAATCCCCTCGAATCCTCATTAATCATATAAAACTGTAGGTCCACACCGTTGATCATCAATAAGTTACCTATCATAATTTAAACAATCTAGCTTGACATAACCACATAGAATCTTCCACACATCATTGCTTATCACCAAACAAAAACTCAATCTTTAGAAAAGTCGAAGATAAATTCCTAGTAAGTCTGTACCAAACTAGTTCACATATCACAGTATCTAAACTCATAGGCTACAAACCAATGGCTTATACGAGATGTTTTATTCCTTCATTTTTCTTAAATCTTTCGCATGACATAAAAGTCTAAATATCTTGAACTTTTCAATACACCAGACACTTATTCCTTTTGTTGTCTCACTCACCAATCTTATTCTTTGGCCAACAACCCTTGACATTTTTACCTTATCCTCTAAATAAAAACGTTAAATGAAATCCTTCCTTAGGTCCATTGAAAAAACAAAAATAACACACTTTATGACTCAAATCATGTACAAGTCCTTCCAAATGTTCAATATTCAAAGCGATCGATCATTTCTTACCTTATCTATCCATACCTTGACAAAACATACTATCACAAACATAAACTCACCATGAAAAACTTGAACTTTTGAATCCAACTATGTAACACAATCCCATTATCTATCAACATTAGCTCATACCTTGAAGATCTTTATGAATTCACGTATCTTAGACTATAATTGATCGCCTCTCCATTGATCTTTCCGTAACCTTCGTTAAAATTAAATTGTACCAATTACCAAACTCAAAACAATAAAGCACTTATCATCACCTTCAAGTCAAACGTGTATAGACTTCTTTCTCAAATCTAATCCAACAAATTTTAACTGATATGAATGATACGTAATACTATCACCATAACCATAATAAAATAGATGGAACCACATGTCTTTATACCTCAATTCTCAATCCCTTTGAAGATACCTCTTTAGCCCTTGCAATAAGAGAAAATATTCTTGTCCTCACCTCTTTCCGAAGGCTACACTACATCCCACTATTTTTTCATTATGACTCTAGTTCATTTCAATTCTATTCGAGTGGTGTCTCAGCACCTCTTATAACTTTCCATGCAACCACTGTAACATCCGACAATTTGAAATAACTTTGAAAAAGCTTGAAATTGAAAATAGTCATTTTTGGAAAAAAAATGTGAAATTTCAAAATCTGGAAATTTGGCTAAGTATGGAAAATAATGAATTTTTGGCCAACTTTGAACAGTTATAGCTCCTAGCTCAGGATGATCTAGGTGTGGTTCCAGTCATGTTTGTAAAGTCCGTGGAATGATCTTTCCAACGCCATAGAGTTTTCTCGTTTCCGAGTTCATATGAGCGAGTTATGCCCTTTGAAAGTTGGGCAGTTGGCAGGAAATCTGTCCGGAAATTTGTAAGGGTATTTTGGTCTTTTCCCTAGCCTTGTCTTTGGATATATATTAAGGTGTAAGACTTAATTGTGATTAGTTTTTCCTTTTTAAAAAAGAGTAAGGTTTAGGGTTCTTGAGAGAAAGGAGAGAAAGGAGAAGAACAAACAAGATTTCGTCAAAAGATCATCGTGGATATCATCGGGGGTGATCCCTTTTAGGTATGTGAGTTCATAGTGTTGGGTTTATTCTTTCCCCCACACGCCAAGCTCGTTTAATTTCGAGAAAAGATTGTTTATGTTTGATTGAAGTTGTTGGTTGGAATTATTGAAGTTGTAGTTGTGTTGTGTTGTAGTTCTTGTTGGTTTGGTGTATGTTTCCGGGAGTGTTTTTGAGTTGAAACTAGTGTATGTTAAGGGTTTTGATGATCCTAAGTGCTTGGGGGTTGAAGCTTTGAATATTGGAGGGTTTAGAGTTGGAGAAAATGAGGAGAAAAGTCAAGTTTTCGGGGAAAAGGGCTGGGGCGTCGCGCTAGCCAGCGCGCCCCAAGAAGGACTCTGAGGTCCAGCCCCTGGGGCGCCTCCCCTACCAGAGCCCCAACCAGACCTCTCTGAAGTTTGAGGTCTGGCGCTCCGCGCCTCTTAGAGCGCCAAGAGTGCCAAGCTTTCCCATTCCTTCCCCACTTTCTCATACATGTTCCTAGGTGTTGTACCTATGTTCCCTAGTTGTTTCCCATACCCCAAGGTACGTTTAAACGTCAAGAATTCGTCTATAACACGTGATCAAATACCTTGAATCCATGATTCCAATTCAAGGAGAGTAAGTTTCCAAGTCAAAGGAAGTTAAGAGTTAAGTCTAGAAGTTCAAGAAGGGAGTAAAAGCAAGTCTTTAAAGCTTTCCAAGAGTCTTTGTTGAATGTTTTAACTTCATTTTAAGGCTCAAGTTTCAAGTTAAGTCAAGTTTCAAGTTAAGTCAAGTTGCAAGTTAAGTCAAAAGTTTAAAGTTGAGTTCATTTCTCAAAAGTTATTAGGGAACTATGTTCCCAAAGAAGTTTCCAAATGTTTTTACATTTGAGTAAGAAAATAACTATGATTCCAAAAGCGCCTTTGGGCTAGTTTTCAAGAAAAAGGAACATTGTTTCCAAGTGAGCCTTCGGGCAAAGTTTTGAGTAATTATCTCAAATAAAGAAAGATGTGTTTAAAACACTTATGAGCTAAGTATTTTTGGGAGTAGTCTTGAGCACCGAATTGGGGACACGAGTTCATATAAACTCAACTCTCCATAAGAACCATGCGCCAACATGGGAGTTAACGGGTCATACTTTTTAGATGAACCCGTAAGATTAAGCTAGTGGATCTACTTAGTAAAGTTAGCTTCCTATATCACGGCAAGGTATAGGATGGTCCTTGGGCAACGTGAAGTAAAACGTTGTATCACCACTAGGGCTCATAGTGGTGATTGTCGGTTGAAAGAGTCTCCCACTAAAGTTATATTACTTTTGTATAAGTAAAGTTGAGTTGTTATTGTTTTACCTTTAACAAGCTAAGTTGTTTACACTATTTTACAAACTTTATATATTGCATGTGTCGTATTGCTTTATATATTGAGTTCATTTATTCATGAGTTGAATAGAGCCAAGGTAAGAGTTCCTTTGTACTCTTTTCAAGCTTAAGTTGTAGTTTAGCTTTCCAGCTCGCATACTCATACATTCAATGTACTGATGCCAGTTGGCCTGCATCTTATTGTGATGCAGACACAGGTACCCAGGGCTAGCATCCGGTTCGCCGTTGATCCAGTTGAGTACTTTCGAGTCAGTGGTGAGCCTCTTTGCATTCCGGAGGACTCGATCATTTTGTTCTCTTAGTTTTGTTTTATTAGGATGTTTTGGGGTCTGTCCCAACATCCATCTCAGTATTATAGAGGCTTCATAGACAGTCAGTCAGTTGGTTTGGAGTCTCTCATCTATGTATATATGTAAATATTCTATTTTGAGACTCGAGTTGCCTTTTTGGCCAGATTTTATTTAAGTCAGGTGGTTATAAAACCTTGTATTGCATTGAGTTATTCCGCTGAGTTAAGAAAGCCAGGCCAAGGGTTCGCTTGGGGGCCAACAATGGTCTTCGAGTGCCAGCCACGTCCAGGGTATAGGCTCGGGGTGTGACAACCACGCTACTCATCAAATAGTAGAAAACCACAACATTAGATACTTGCAAGTCGTCATTACCATACAAAATCTATTTAACCAACAATCATTATTATATAGTTGCATCTTAATCACAATCCATCACGAACTCTTACTACAATTATGCTCAGGCAGCCTTCAACATCACCACAAAGTCAACCTTATCATCGATATGACACCTCAAACCTAGTTATACCAATCAAATCCAAAGGACTAACTCAATTTTATACACATTTTCTTACTAAAATTCTTAATTACCTTCACACAAGTATACTCGTTGGGACTTCCTTTACCCATAAGCTTGTCATTTTAATATCGATCCACTTCCATGGAGCTTACAATGAAATCACCACTCATTTAAAATTCCTGAGATACATTCCACAACCTGAATGCATTAATATTGTACCCAACGATCCACCACTAAAAGCTTTCTTATAAATAATGCTTAACCCATTCATTCGTAGTAACAAGCTAGTTGGTTTCTCAAATATGAATGCAACATCAAATCTTATTATATGAGCATGTGATACAATTGATAACTCTTTAAGTAGTTAGTATTCACACTTGACAATCGATGTATCCATTTTCATATACCACTGTATCACATAATGAAAGTCCATTAGATCGATCACTAGAACACATCATACATATCGAGAAGATTGTACCCAAATAGCCCACACATTTCTATCTATTGAATATCTACAAAACATTCTTAAATTTATTATGCATTCTTTCTTAGATCAGGTCGGTAGTAGAAGTAACACATTTCATAATTCTAACCAAGTAAACATCGATACTATTGTAGTAGTCGGAACATGACCTCCTTTGATACACATTCAATCTATAAAATCGCAATAGAGGTTCTGACCACAATTGGCGCAACATCCTTCTCATGATTCGCTAAGAAATTCATACATGTTATAACCACTCTAGTAACTAGGGGTGTGCAAAAACCGAACCGACCGATAAATCGAACCAAAAAAAGTGTTATTGGTTTATTGTTATTGGGTTATTGGGATAACGGTTATTTAATGGTTTTACAAAAAAAAATATTGGGTTATCGGTTCGTTATTGGTTTTTAATATTGGGTTATTGGGTTAACCGATAACCCATTAAGAATATAATAATTTACTATTTTAATTTTTAGTTATACATATATATAATATATTAAAAAAATATTAATATAATTAGTAGTATATTAGACTAAAAATATAAAATCCTACGCAATTATTAACACTACTTAACAATTAACTCTCCTCTCTACTTTTAGTTATTTAACCTTTAGGTTTTACTTTTTAGTATTACTTATTTACTTTAGTTAGTTTATAATTGACTAATATTAGCTTTTGTACGATTGTAAATATCTGTAATTTGATTAACGTCAGGAATTCAAATTGTGTGTGTGTTTTTTTTTTAAATAACGTAAGAACTTCATTTAGTTACCATAAGCATGGCCTCATTTGCTACTGTTTTGACTTTTGTCTATGATTTGGTTTTATTTGATTCTCGTTATTGCATAAAAGGGACCTCATTTCATATATACTATGGTGATCGAAAATTAACCAAGTCTTTGTTGTGATGACCAAAATACAACAAGTTGGTCCTTGTTGTCCCGTTTGGAATGATTATTTCGATGTATGCGTATCGCGTCAAATTATTGGATAAGTCATATATTTGTTTTGAAAGCATTTTCTTATTGGTTAAACCGAAAACCGAACCGTTAAAGACCTAAAACCGATAAATCGAAAACCGATAACAAATATCTTATTGGTTTGGTTATCGGTTTAGCATATTTAAAAACCGAAAACCGATAAACCGAACCGATAATACTTATAACCGAACCGAACCGACCAATACACACCCCTACTAGTAACTGTATTTTGCGAAGTTACAATGTTCCTTATCTAGCCATCATTTTAATCATCCACTTTCAATTGTCAAACCACTCCAAATATTGCCTATACCACACACGTATTGATCCCGCTACTAGATGACTAGCCCAAAAAAAGTATACGCTCATTAAGTCCCTAAAACCACTGTTCAATCTAACCATCCTAATATCCTCAAAATGTTTCATCAAGTCATAACTTAACTCAATCTATTCGAATCGTTGAACATTCTAAATCCGACAACACATCCTTCCCATAAGTCTATCACTTCCATATTTGTAACAAATCTAACATCCAAGACAAATACAACACACCAAATACTCATATGAGGAATGATGCATGAGTCATCACATAAATGAGAGAGAATTAAGTGAAGTGATAAGGATCAAATCGGACCAAGGATGCACGTTAGAGATTCAAAAAGTGAAGACTTTTCCTAAAAGTCACTATAGCCTCTCAAAGATAAGTACTGACGTCTCCGTACCGATCCTCGAGACTCTACTTAAACTCAGCTTGTCCACACCCTAACACTCACCAATTACATTAAAATGCAGAAATTTCATAATTAACTCAAAAATACCCTCAAAATCTGGTTGTCACGTGTACAAGCCTCTAAAGTATTATAATAGATTTGAAAGAAAATGTAAGTCTCAAATGATGTTGTCTCTAAAATAGAACAATATCATAAATAGGAGTTAGAAGGTCCACTGAGATGATAAACAACTACCTCACAAATCTCCAAGAAGCCTCGGAAAATAAGAGAATGGAAAGTATCACAAAATCCAGGCTTGTAACCTACAAAAAATTGTAGAAGCAAGGGGTGAGTACCAAACCACACGATACTCAGCAAGTACACCTCTAAACATAAGCTAAGGGAATAGAATACAGGTACTCCTTACACCCCAACCGAACCTCCACAACTACAACCTGCATAAAACCAGCCCAACCTAACAGTTCACAGTTTACAAAGCACTCAGCTCAACAACAATCACTTTAACAAATTACATATCCTCAACAACAAACTCAATATTCATCAATCACAACTTTCACAAAAAGACACTCACAAATATCAACAACACACAAGATCAAATTCATCAAATAGAGGTAATCAAACATCAAGTACTTTCCAACCATCAATAAAATACATAATCATCAAGAATGAAGGATGTCATGGGATGCAATGCAATATGACACCATGAAATGATATGCCTCAGAATACCAAGTACTCTCTCAACCGTATATACATGATACTCCTCGGAAATACATCGATAGTTCAAGACGCATGAGGGACTCGCGAGGTCCATATACCGACACAGACGATCTCCACGTGTTTGTGCGGACGGTCTCAACGCACTATCATGAATCAAACAAATTTCACACGGACGATCTCCACGTGCCCAAATTATAATTTTAACATCTCACCATCCTCAACACGGACTATTTCCACGTGCCGAACTTATACTCAATCTCATGTCAATGTATGTGCACAATATGCTTTCAATAAAAGGAATGATGCATCTCAATCAATTATCAATATGATATGTAATTACCTCAGCTATCACTAGTATACGAGTTTAATAAATAACACAATCACACATAATAAATCAAGTCAATAATATATCAGCTAATGCCCATATGTTTTGACATTCTCGGATTACAATCCGTATTCTATAGTAATAAACTTTCCCTTTATAACACCGGTACTCGTACCAATGCCCGTCACAAACAATTCTCAACACATCACACACAAACAATTAATCACATTGCCTTTTATTACCCATTTTCCATTATTAGAATTAATCAATGTGGACAAGTCAACCCATCACCAAGTCTCATTACCTCCAAACACATGTTACAAGGAAATACACGAATTCCATACACTTAACAAGGGTTTAGAAATTCACTTGCCTCAAATAGTCGAACAATCACTCCGGGACTTGAGTCTTCCCCTTACACTAGGCACCAAATCAATACAATCTATCCAAACAAATTACCACCATAAGATTTTGAAATTAACAACACCCACATTACTATGTGTTTAGCCTTGAACCAACAATTCACCCAAATTTATAATCCAGTTCGTAAATCTTGATGTCAATCAACATTTCAACTATCATATTTTCCAAGTTTCAAGTCTAGGGTTAGGTCCCAATTTTCCCAATATCATAATTCGAATGGTATTCGCATAATACCATACTTCTAATATTTAACTACCTACTCAATATATTAAAACGTGAGTCGTAATATGATAACTAAAGAAAATCTCAAACAACGGAGCCACATAAAAATGTCGGTGGTGTCAATTTATGGTTAACAATATACAGAAATTATGCCTTCTTTGAAATAGTAATCATTAGCACCTCATTAATTAACAATCGAGGACAATACTTTCTCTTCCCCCACTGTAACATGTTGCCCAACATCCAATTCCTTACCTCCTGACCTACCTCACATGAATACCCCACTAAAACTTGTATACCAAATTCCCAAACCCACGTACAACAACATTAATTGAAAGAACAATACATTCTAAAAACCAATATAATACTCCTTCCCCTCCAAGTGACAACACATTCATTAATTCATGAATATACAATTTTATTATGGGATTAAAGAGTTCAAATTTGAGGTTCTTACCTGAATATGGTCACTCTCATGGGACGCCGCAACTCACAGGTAAGTTCTCGCCCAAACCCTTTCTTTTTTTCTAGTTTTTCCCTCTGCGCGAACTGCTGTTGTTTACAACAGCCAGCAATATTTGCCCTTTTATTTCTCTTTTAATTTTTTTATTTATTTATTTTCCTTTTCTATTATTATTAGCAACAAAATAATCTTTTATTAAATCTGACAATCATATC